>NC_133372.1:22133860-22168269 GCF_049309525.1 Garra rufa | reverse complement strand
AATCATGATTAATTGCATCCAAGTTCTTATTTACATAATATATGTGTGTGTACTATGTATATTTATTATGTATATATAAATACACACACATACAGTGTAAATATTGAGAATATTTTCCATATTTATTTAGAAATACATTTTTATTCATATAATTAATATTATATATAAATATATTTAATATATAAACATAACATTTTTCTTAAATAGATCCATACATATGTGTGTATGTATATATACATATTAAACATACACAGTACACACATATATTATGTAAACAAAAACTTTTATTTTGGATGCGATTAATCGTTTGACAGCACTAAATATTATATAATATTATAAATGTTTTATAAAAAAGTAGGGAAAAAAATCTAGTT
Organism: Garra rufa; assembly: GCF_049309525.1. NCBI lineage: Eukaryota > Metazoa > Chordata > Actinopteri > Cypriniformes > Cyprinidae > Garra > Garra rufa. The sequence goes on along the minus strand of NC_133372.1, from coordinate 22,167,895 downwards.
ATGAACGTGACGTCCATATGTGTGTATATGAACCTGTTATACAATATCGTAGTATCATAGTATCACTCTCATCTATGTGTTAACACTTTTTAGTCATGTCTATATTCAAAGTGCAATTGCCTCATACCTCATTGTTTCGATATAGCACAATTACAGATATACATGTTGTTCTCTGACTTGGAAAACATTTGTATTTTTACAGGATGAGGTCCAAAGGCAGGTTATTGTTGTATGTAGAATACAGCAGTGAAGTGCTACAGTGAAGAGCTCAAGCTCTGCTGAGAACTAAACCGAAAGGGCTGTAAGGATTCGTAGACATCGGCAGGTCTGAAGGTCCTCCTGATAAGACACAAGCTGAGGTTCAGGCTGTCCAACCCCAAGAGCTCTTTTGTATCGTGACCTTGCTGCCTGAAGGTCAAGACTGGGACGAGGCCCGCTGTTCACTGTTGATGTAAATCGGCAGGACAGTTTTCTCTTGACATTTTGGTGATCGCTTTTACATTTAATAGAATGGTGCAAGTCTTTGAAGGCAGTATGACAGCGAGATAGGATTTGCAGAACTGTTCAGGCTCTCAGTTCTGCATAAGTCTGCAAAAAAAGAAAAATCAGTTGATACCATTTTTCAGAGAAAGATCTGATTCCCCTGTTGAGTTAATTGAAATCTGAGGAGAGTCTAAACGAATTTTATTCTACTGTTGTTTTCTTGTTGAAGGTCTATAATAGACATTTCAGGAACTGTGGAGGTGTTGCAATATTTAAAAGTATATCTAACTGTAACTGTGTCTGTTTATAGTACACTAAAAAATGTTAACATGGTTGTTAGGTGCATTAGTTAGTGGTTAAGAGAGCAGGATGGCTGACAGTTGATATAAAGCCATTATGTATCATTTTATGTATGAATTTAAATATTAAAAACATATGCATAACAATTGCTGTAATGAAATTTATACAGTTGAAGTCAAAAGTTTACATTTGCTGCAAAATGTTAATTATTTTATCAAAATAAGAGAGATCAGACAAAATGCATGTTATTTTTTTTTATTTAGTACTGACCTGAATAAGATATTTCACATAAAAGTTCAAAAGTTTACATACACCTGACTCTTAATACTGTGTTGTTAGCTGAATGATCCTCAGCTGTGTGTGTGTTTTTTTTTTATGATAGTTCATGAGTCGCTTGTTTGTCCCGAACAGTTAAACTGCCGGCTGTTCTTCAGAAAAATCTTTCAGGTCTCAAATTCTTTGGTTTTTCAGCATTTTTGTGTAGTTGAAACGATGACTGTATGATTTTGAGATCCATCTTTTCACACTGAGGACAACTGAGGGACACTTACAGAAGGTTCAAACGCTCACTGATGCTTCAGAAGGAAACATGGTGCATTAAGAGCTGGGGGTGAAAACTTTTGAACAGAATGAAGATGTGTACATTTTTCTTATATTGCCATAATATCATATTATTTTTTTTTATTTAGTACTGCCCTTCAGGAGCTTCAGGAGCTACAGAAGATACTTACATGTTTCCCAGAAAACAAAAAAAGATAAAATTTACCCTGATCTTCAAATTCAAAAGTTTTCACCCCTCGGCTCTTCATGCATTGTGTTTCCTTCTGAAGCATCAGTGAGTGTTTAAGTATGTAATAGTTGCATATGAGTCCCTCAGTTGTCTTCAGTGTGAAAAGTTGAATCTCAAAATCATATAGTCATTGTCGGAAAGGCTTCAAATACACAAAAATGCTGAAAAACCAAAGAATCTGTGGGACCTGAAGGACTTTTCTGAAGAACAGTGGGCAGTTTAACTGTTCAGGACAAAAAGAACTCTATATACTCAAATATATATATATAAAACAGCTATCATTTAGGTATATTAGGTATATTCAGGTATAATCAAGTGTATGTAAACTTTTGAACAGGTCAGTACTACAGAAAAAATAATAGCGTTTCTCATTTTGGTAAAATAATTCACATTTTGCAGGTTCTGCAAGGTGTATGTAAACTCCTGACTTCAATTGTGAAAATAAAAATACAGAATTAATCTAAAAGAGCACGCTATATGTAGCATGTTCAATTTCATTCTACACTAAACGTAAATGACAGATGTTTGTTCCCTGTGTTGCTATCTGTCCATCTATAATTGTTTTTCATCATGTCACATATCAAGCACTTATGCAAAATGAGTGGACCGATCATGTGCCTATTTCTATTCAGTCTGCACAATTGAGTTAGTAATGAGAAAGGGGAAAAAGGTCCCTCGAGCATATGGAATACGGTGCACGGCCCGGCGTTCATGCCTAGATTTCTTTCCAGGTTTGTGCGAGTTACGAATTCAGCTTGCGCTCGCTAGCTCTCTCATGTCTGCCATGAGGCTCAGTGTGTGCGGTGCAGGACCCAGCCTGACCCACACCTTTTTGATCTGCTGGACAAAAAGCAGACAAACCCACAAAACCTTCCCTCTCTTGGTGGGGGTAAATATTAAGAACCACAAGAGGCCCAGGGTCTTAAAGGGTAAAATAAATGAAAAATAAGACGCAAAGTCAGAGCGTCTGGGAGGCTTTTCTTCCAGAGCCTGGCTGCACAATAGGAGAGCCTGATAGGACGATAAGAGCTGCCGCAGCCTAGTAAAAATCCAATTCCTGAAAAGCGGGGAGCCCGGTGGAGACAGAGAACCATCTTCCCTCCCAGTTTGTGGGTGGAAGATCCTATCATAATCACTGCGCTATTCTGTCGAACCTGAAAACAGATCACAAATGACAAATATTGACCCTAAACTATAGGAACCAGTGCCTGGGAAAGTTTTCTGGACTAACTATGAAACCATGGTAACCTTTGCTCCCTGTGTTTACTAGATCACAAGTTTTAGGCTAATATCTGTTGTTGGTTTGTTTTCGTTGAATTTTGTTGCGATTCATTCATGTTTGATTAAATGTTAGATCAGTTCTAAAACAAGATACAACCAATGTCAAGATGCCCTCTCATTTGGCCAGTGTATTTTCTTTGCAATTCCGTTTTAATGGCTTTGCGTGTTTGCTAGAACATCCTGTCTCTTTTTGAAAAAGTGCTGGGCTACAGTTGATGATAAACAAAAATGACCTATTATCTTTTCTAGGGTTTCATTTTTAAAAGATTCTCTATCAAAGTCTCTTTGTCCTAAAAACATGATGTAATGAACCCTTTGACCTTGATTTTGCGTTCTCTTCTCTCCCGTCTGCATTTATTGTATTTTTCTTTCTTTCTTTCTTCCAAATTACATGACGTAAATTGTAGTTAGTAACGTAACCCATTACATTACACATTTTAGGTAATATAATCGGATTACTTTTGGATTACTTCTTTCTTTCTTTCTTTCTTTCTTTCTTTCTTTCTTTCTTTCTTTCTTTCTTTCTTTCTTTCTTTCTTTCTTTCTTTCTTTCTTTCTTTCTTTCAAATTACATGACATAAACTAGTTAGTAACCTCATCAATTACACTAAATATTTTAGGTAATATAATCAGATTACTTTTAGATTACTTTTGACTTTCTTTCTTTCTTTCTTCCAAATTACATGACAAAAATTGTAGCAGGTAACAATCTATTACGTTACACATTTTTGGAAATAAATTACTTTTAGATTTCTTTCTTTTTCTTTCTTTCTTTCTTTCTTTCTTTCTTTCTTTCTTTCTTTCTTTCTTTCTTTCTTTCTTTCTTTCTTTCTTTCTTTCTTTCTTTCTTTCTGTCTTCCAAATTACATGCCAAAAATTGTAGTAGGTAACATAATCTATTACATTACATTACTGTTTTCTATTTTAATATATTTTTAAATTGTATTTATTCATGTGGTGGCAAATCTAAATTGTCTTGTTATTTAATTCAAAAACACTTATTCAGAATTCTTTCAATAGAAAGTTCAAAATAAGTAGAAAGTAGAAAGCTTTTGTAACATTATAAATGTTCTTACTGTCACCTTTGATCAATTAAATGTGTCCTTGCTATACAAAATTATCACTTTCAAAAACTTCTTACTGAGCCAAACTTTTAAAGGGTACATCTTGTATTTCTTGTCTGTCTTTGTCTCTTTTTTGCAAGATTACTGCTACTAGAAGAATTGTATTATTTTTGATCTTTTTGTCTTCATCATAATGTCTGCACAGTTGTATCAGCCTGTCATTAAAGAAAAGATAGACATAATGAGTTTTAATTAAAAAGAAAAATCATCATCGAACAGGTTTCATTGTATGAATTGCCTTATTGCCTATTTTTATATAAATTAATAGGTAGAACAAAAATGAGTGTCGAGATAAAATCTGCCCCTTAGAAGATTTTGACCTTCAGAAGGAATTTGTAAATCTATAAGGAAAGGCAGAACATTTGAGGCAGTTATCCCTGTTTAACTTCCGTGTAGCATTGTGCCCGGGCATAACCTTATTTTTCCCCTCTGCTTCAGAATACACAGTCATTCATTACAATTGAGTTGTTGTTGTTGTGTTGGTGAGGCTGCCATAGCCATTGGCTTTCAGCACGGGCATGCAGGGTTATCAAACAGTGAAGGAGAAATTGCCTGGGCTCTGCCATAGCCCTGATTGTGCTATCAGAGCCGTCAGGGAGGCCTTCCATAAAGGCAGAGGGCACTGGGGAGTGTGAGGCGGTGTCTGGTGCGACCCTCCTGATAAATCAGCCTGCCTTCCGCTTGGCAGCAGCCTGCCTGCGCCACATTGCCACGCTCCTGGCACACTCTGCAGCCCCCCAAACACATCGCGTGACCCCCCAGACCTCCCCGCTCCTTCCTCCGCTGCCCTCGCCGAGGTTTGTTTTGTTTACCCCTTGGTTGCTCCTCTCCTCCCTCCTCCTCCCCCCTCAATCATTCACTTTCTAGCTCGCTGCCACGCCACATTGTTTTCCTCACCCCTGCCAAAATAATTACTCTACCCTCCTCTTTTATTCGGCAGATTTTTCCAAACTTGATGTATTAAATTGGGCATCTGTTGTGTCCGCTGCATAAATTTAGCTGTTTTATGTATTATGCAGACTTTTTGTGGCTTTGATAACAAAAAATATTGTTGTTCTATGCAGTTTTGGCAAATGGCTGCCTGGTAATATTGTCATTCAATTTGAGATTTTAAACATTTGATCTAAAAAAAAAAAAAGACTAGAATTGCTGTAGTGCTAGAACTTGGCTTATTGCTTTTTAAAAAAGGTTACAACGGATATATGCAATAAACACTCTGATTTTTACCAGTCAAAAGCTTTTGAACAGTAAGATCTGAAATGTTTTTTAACATCAAATTAATAAAAAGTGATGATAAAGACATTTATAATGTTACAAAAGATTTCTGTTTCAGATAAATGCTGTTCTTCTGAGCTTTTTTTCTTTTTTCTTTTTTTTTCAACATAATAATAATAATAATAATAATAATAATAATAATAATAATAATAATAATAAATATAGCTGCAAGCAGCAATTACGGGGCCAAGCACTCAAAGCGGAAAATGAGGAGCTAAGGATGGCAGTAACAGCAGACCAACTGCAACAATAAGGAAAAGGAAGCAACTTTAAGAGGATTTTAGTGAAAATTACAGAAAAATTATGTAGAAGGCCTACTGATATGATTTAATGCTTATTACGTTTGACCAACAGGTGGCGCTGTTATCAGATCGACGTTGTGTGTTTAGTGTGAGGTGACAAACGTTTACACAAAGTTTGGTGTCATTATGTCAAAGTTTTCCAAAGATAAAGCCTCAGAGTCATTTTCACATAAAGCCTAAAATTTATAGAGGCGCTGTACGAAAACGGTTTCATCTATCAACACGAAATCCATAACTTTTTGTCAGCACAGTCTGAAGATGATCTGACTCGATTTTGGTGAGAATCGGACAAACGGTCTAGGACTAGTTCGAAAAAGTAGGTTTTCAACATAAATCAAAATGGCGGACAGGAAGTTTAGCCAACTGTGGCATAATTGGTATCTATGTTGTCAGCATGACCCAAGGAATATTTTGAGACCAGTTTCATTACAATAGGCTAATGCTATCTACAGTTATTAGCAGTTTTGTTCATTTTAAAACTAATGATTAATGAATGCTTCATTACTCTTGACCAATAGGTGGCGCTGCTACCAAATTGATGTGGTGTCATCAGTGTGAGGTGTTAATGCCACATACCAAATTTGGTGCAAATATCTGAAAGCTTTGCAGAGATACAGCTTCCGATGCGCTTTGGCATCTTACCTGCAAATTCGTTGATGCGTTAAATGAAAACGGTTTCGAATATCGACACGAAATCCATAACTTTTTGTCAGCATGGTCTGAAGATGATCCGAGTCAAATTTGGTGAAAATCCGACTAACGGTCTAGGAGGAGTTCGAAAAAGTAGGTTTTCTACATTAATCAAAATGGCGAACAGGAAGTTAGGCCAATTTTGGCATAATTGGTATCAATGTTCTCGGCCTGACTCAAGGAATATTTTGAGATCACTTTTATTACAATAAGCCATTTTTTTCAGAAGTTATTAGCATTTTTCGAAATTTCGTTATAACTTTTGACCACAAGGTGGCGCTGGCCCCAAAATTTGTAAGTACATTCAGGGCATGGTGCCGAACATTTTTGTAATTATTGTCGAAACGATACGTTAATCCGTTCTCAAGATACAGTATTTTAAATCTAAATTCAAAATGGCCGACACCCAAAATGGCTGACATGGGAAAATTGGATATGGTTCAACTCGGCATGCTCCTCCGAATCTACCAAGACCAGTTTTGAGATTTTTGGTCAAACCACTGAGAAGTTATAAGCAAAAATAGCCATTTTTCATATCTCCTGACCACTAGGGGGCACTGTGACGAAACACTGTAGGTATCCTCAGGTAATGCTTGTTATAACACACACCAAGTTTGGTCTCAATACGACAAACCGTTGCCGAGATATGGCCTCACATCCATTTTTGCGCGCTTTTCGTAGAATTCGTTTGCATGTTATTCGAAAACAATTAGTCCAATCAACTTGAATTCCATAACTTTTTGCCTGCATGGTCTGAAGACGATCTGAGCCAATTTTGGTGAAAATCAGACAAACCGTCTAGGACGAGTTTGAAAAAGTAGGTTTTACAAACAAAAAATTATATAAAAAAAACTAAACCTTACGGTGTTTGAAATTTGGTGTTCATTCGACTCGGCATGACCCAAGGATTCAGAGAAAATTGGAATTTTGATTTTATGGCTTACGGTTCAAAAGTTATCAGCCAAAATAAAGTGAAAGTTTGGACAAGTGGTGGCGCTAGAGAGTTTGAGTTAGAGACTCCAAACTTGCTATGGTTAAAGTTGAGACTGTCCTCTATTAGTGTGCCAAATTATACAACTTTCCCGCAAGCGGTTATATGGGCTGCCATATACTTGCGGCGGAAGAGGAAGAAGAAGCGGAATAATAATAACGCCAACGGATACAATAGGTGCCATCGCACCTTCGGTGCTTGGCCCCTAATAATAATATAAATGTTTTTTGAACCACAAATATTTAATAAATATTTTGAGCAAAATATTAGAATGAAGGATCATGTGACTGGAGTAATGATGTAAAAAAATTCAGCTTTGAAATCACAGGAATAAATTACATTTTACAATATATTCAAATAGAACAATTTTAAAAATATATTAAAAAAATACTGTCATTTTTGCTGTACTTTGGGTCAAATAAATGCAGGCTTGGTGAGCAGAAGAAACTTATTTAACCCCTTAACTGTCACTACCATTTTTGAACAGAGACGTGAAAATGAAGAATTCAAACTTCAAAACATTATTACAAAATTCAAAAATATTTTGTAATATGATTTGATGTACATTTTCCATGGTAATGCAATGTCTGATTTTAAAATGGCTTTCAAAGGATGAATTTTTAGATTTTAAGTTTTCAACTGATATATCATTTCTTATGATTTCTAAAGTGTGATAGGGAAAAAGGCAATGAGGAATTCTGTTTGTGGCAAAGGTCAGAACTCCTGTTATGAAGCACATTTTTGAGGTGCACTCTTGTCATAAAATAATCTATTATTTTTCCTACATAATTTGTAAAACACAAAAAATGTTGTTTTAAAAAACATTAAAAATCATACTGTTCAAAAACTTTTGACTGGTAGTGTATATAACCATCTTAGCTATGCTTTTTGCAGTAGAAACATAGAAATTAATATAGAACATGCAATGTATTTCTGAGAATTTTACTATGTCTTCAATTGTGTTTCACTCAGAAGTATGTTACATAATTGTACAATTTAATATATTTATTGATATTTATTATATTCAGATATTTAACATATAATTTAATTAAAATTACTTTAAAGTCTTAACATTTAACCTGCTGAAGGAGGAAATTATGCCCCTATTTAAATTCCCTATAAATTTGAATACACTTCAGCTTCAATTGGATGCTTGAGTTTATTACCACCAGTAAAATGCTGATTTGTAGGCCTTTCAAGGGCTCGTTTGATAAGGTTGGAACAGAATCATCACCACAGTGAGTGGCAAACCTCCCTTTCTCTCTCTGCCTTTTGTTTTTACTCGAAGCACAAACATGTTTAGGTGTATATACGTTTATGCATATGTTTATGATATAGCAAAATCTGTATTAAGCTAAAATAAAACCACTTTGTATAACCTCAGGTGCACTTGGTAACAGTAGATGCTCTGAAAGCAGATGTAAATGTTCTGTTGCACAGATTTTAAAGACACATGAGCTGCCGCTTCACCCTCGTAAAGTTGAGAACCTGATTAATTTCTGATTAACATACACTTTTGCTTTATCTGTCTAATTCCTCTTGCCAGGTAAGACCCCTGTCAGGAACTCAATATTTCTAATTAGACTGAAATGAATACCTTTGTACGTATCATTAGCAGACTATGCTTAAATATGTTGCATCAAGACGATTTCATTTGAATTAAATCTCCTGTTAAATTTCCAGAGATTTTCTAAAGGTCCAGGCCACCTTAATGCTCTAAATCTTAGTTCTTAGTTCAAATCCATATTAATATAGACATTTCACAGAAAACATTTAAGCATGAACATTGTTTCAATAGTTTTTTAATGATCGTGTTTTAAAGTTTTACAAATAATATAGTCAAAACAGTAATATTTTACAACTAAAAACAACAGTTTTAAATGTAATTCTGTTTTAAAATATAATTTTAATATGATGATTTAGTGCTCAAGTAACATTACTTATTATTATCAATGTTGTAAACAGTTAATATTTTTGTGGAAACCATGATTTTCAGGATGCTTTGGTGTATGGAAAGTTCAAAAGAACAGCATTTATTTAAAATACACTCTTAAAAATAAAGGTGCTTCAAAAGGTTCTTCAAGCGATACCATAGAAGAACCATTTTTAGTTCCACAAAGAACCATTCAGTCAAAGGTTCTTTAAAGAACCATTTCTTGCTTACCTTTTTATAATCTGAAGAACCTTTTTTGCCACAAAGAACCTTCTGTGAAACAGAACATCTTCAGATGATAAAGGTTCTTTATGGAACCATTTAGACAAAAATGTTCTTGTGGCATTGTGAAGCACTTTTAGTTTTAAGAGTGTAGAAGTCTTTAAGTCTTTTGTTTTTTAATAAATGGTAACAATTTGTATATATCAGGATGCAACGGCGATGACACCCCACTAAAAGTTTGCTTACGAGTCAAAAGTCTTGAGAAATAGAGAAAAAGAAGTGTAAGGCTTTCATACGAACACTCATTTATTTACAAAGGAATTCTAATGAAGTTATTTTTTTGGCTTAACAATTTCATTGACAAATACTGAAAAGGAGCAAAGATTAAAGCGATTGTAAACAATGTGTGAATGGGAGTGTGCTGTGCGCTCGCGTTTGCTGCAGCGGGTTCGTCTATAATGATGGCTGATGTAATTCAGCTGGGAGATTGCTGTGAGGCTTCTGACTGGCATAAACGTCAGACCCCCACATTTATCAAAGAGGCTACATTTCTGTTTTATGTTTGAACCGCGAAGAGGGTTTTGTTATAATGGTGTATGACTAACGTATCATGAAGCTAGGAATGTCATAGCTGCTCCCCTTAAATGGGATAATCTAAGTGTGTGATAATCGTTGTTGACAACTGTTAACGGAAATGCACAGCAGACTGGGGTCTGTGTGGCTCACTTATCTTATTAAGGCCCATATCGAAATTTTACACAGATACACACATACATTCATGCACAAGCTTGCAGAATCACACTCACAAATACCTTTTTGTAATATTTCTGACACGGTATCTGTGTCTCTAAGGAGCTGTAATGATAAATGAGCCTTCATGTGCAAACGGGCCCTTCTGATAAATGTACCTGTTTTCACAGGAGTCAATGGCACATATATGAGGTTTCTTTCATTTCATTGTAGTGAACATTTAATTTCATGTGTTTTTCTATACTTTCAAGCATCCGCTAACTTTGAGACGTTGAAACGTGACCTCAGCCTTGAAGGATGATAATATCCATCAGCTGCAAATGTTAAAAGTGATGGTTCACACGCAAATTAATTTTCTTTTATTATTTGTTAACCCTCTTATTGTTCCAAACCAGTACTGTATGTGTGAGATGTTTCACCCAAATATGAAAATACTGTAATTTACTCCCCCTCATGTCATTCCAAATGTGTTACTACTGACTTTCTTCTGCACAAAAAGATATTTGGAAGAATACTGGTTATCAGTGCTGTTTTGGTGATCAATTACTTTCATTTTATGGACCAAAAAAAAGGACATTTGTCAGAAGAGAAGAAGAAGAAAGAAAGTCAAACAGTTTGGAATGACATGAGAGGGAGTAAAAGATATGGGAACTATTCCTTAATAACTAAAAAATATTATAGGAGAAATTATTTATAATGTACTGTTTGCTCTTTTCTATCAAATGACAATGAAAAATGACCATAAAAGTATCATAAAAATCATAATAAGATTTATAATATAGTGCACAAGTTGTACTGTATGGACCAGGATCTGAATATTCTTCAAAAAGTCAAGAAGTAAGCTTTGAGAATGATATAAGTATGTATAAAATTTTATACATACATTTGAGGTCAAAAGTTTACACCCCCTTTCAGAATCTGCAAAATGTTAATTATTTAACCAAAATAAGAGGGATCATACAAAATGTGTTTTTTTATTTAAATTGTTTATTTAGTACTGACCTGAATAAGCTATTTTACATAAATGATGTTTACATATAGTCCACAAGAGAAGATAATAGTTGAATTTATAAAAATGTTTAAAAATGTTCAAAAGTTTACATCCCCTTGTTTCTAATACTGTATTGTTACCTGGGGGGTGTTCCATAAACCAAGTTTACCAAATAAGTCAGGCTTATTTCAGTTAGTCTGACTTATTTTGACCCAAATCAAGTGACAATATGTCAGACTAACTGAAATAAGCCTGACTTATTTGGTAAACTTGTTTTATGGAACACCCCCCTGAATGATCCACAGCTGTGTTTTTTTTGTTTTGTTTTAGTGATAGTTGTTCATGCTGGCTGTTCTTCAGAAAAATCCTTCAGGTCCGACAAATTCTTTGGTTTTCCAACATTTTTGTTTATTTGAACCCTTTCCAACAATGACTGTATGATTTTGAGATCTATCTTTTCACACTGAGGACATGTGCAACTATTACAGAAGGTTTAAACACTCACTGATGCTCCAGAAGGGAAAATAAGAGCCAGGGGGTGAAAACTTTTTGAATTTGAAGATCAGGGTAAGTTTAACTAATTTAGTCTTCTGGGAAACATGTAGCTATCTTCTGTAGACTCTGAAAGGGCAGTACTAAATGAAAAAAAATATGATATTAAGGCAAATTAAGAAAAATGTACACATCTCCATTCTGTTCCAAAAGTTTTCACCCCCTGGCTCTGTATCATTTTTCCTTTCTTGAGCATCGGTGAGCGTTTGCTTATATGAGTCCCTAGTTGTCCTCAGTGTGAAAAGATGGATCTCAAAATCATACAGTCATTGTTGGAAAGGATTCAAATACACAAAAATGCTGGAATTCCAAAGTATTTGTGGGACCTGAAGGATTTTCCTAAAGAACAGTAGGCTGTTTAACTGTTCAGGACAAACAAAGGACTCATTAACAACTATCACTAAACAATAAAAACACAGCTGTGGATCATTTAGGTAAGAGCAGAGTATTAAGTATCAAGGGGATGCAAACTTTTGAGTGGGGTCATTTTTATAAATTCAACTATTATTTTCTCTTGTGGACTATATGTAAACATCTTTTATGTCAAATATATTATTCAGGTCAGTACTAAATAAACAAAAACATGCATTTTGTATGATCCCTCTTATTTTGGTCAAATAATTAACATTTTGCAGATTCTGAAAGGGGGTGTAAATTTTTGACATACCATATTATAGTTTTTTTCCCCGTAATTTATCATTATTAATTGTACAAATGTAATTGTATTTATTGTAATTTAATTGTTCATGCTCATTTCCCATTTTTAAATTTAAATTTGTTCATTACTTGTGCTGTCATTTAAAAAAAAAAAAAAAAACTAATGATTTAATAAAACTGTTAAATGTCATTTTTACTAATAATATTAACATTATAATGATGTGATGCATTCATTCACTTTACTTTGTTTTTAGCTGTATTTTCTTAAAATAGAATCAAATTTATTTATCTGGCATTTCATTTTTATATGAGTATGATTATTATGAAAGCACTTATTCATTTAATTATGTTTTAAGTAATTGACCAGTAAACAAGCAGTGTTGAGAAGGTTACTTTGGAAATGTAATAGGTTACAGATTACAAATAACACTACTTAAAATGTAATAAGTAGGGTAACTAATTCAATTACTTTATTCAAGTAATGTAACTGATTACATACAGGCAGGCTTAACCCTCAACACTGATACTGTCAGACTTTCAAAATCATTCATCACTTAAAATAAGATTTAATAATTTAATTTAAAAGCACAGACACCACAAAATCAGACTTTAGCACTTCTTTTTACTTTGAGGTTAAATACTGATTTGAAATCATAACAAGATAAAAAAATATAGCTGTGATACTGTTTGCATAGCTATGACAGGAAACACTGAAAATAAAGCATATACGTAAACCCAAATAGGAAATAAAACAGTTATCGAATAAGCGTGTGTCCTATTCTGTGTCCTAAACTCCTAAAACATGGTGTCTCAAAATTAAATAAAGCAGTCAATGCAATTTGAGAAAGAAATCAATTAAATCTGTATGTGTGCATCTGTGTGTGAAAATATTCAGTTGTAACCCTCTTTGTAATTGTTAACATTTTCAAGTAACTGTAATTTAATTACAGATTTTTTTTTACAGTTACATTATGTAATTAGATTATATGTAACTAGGTACTCCCCGACACTGTAAACAAGTATGATCTAACACATTGACCATCAAATATAATACAGGGCGCACGGGCCACTCATGTGATAACTATCTTTACTGATCGTCCCTCCCACCCACCAGACGCGCAACCCGTGTGTCCCGGTCCTCAAATAATGCAACAAGTGAAGCTCACTGACCTGAACCCTCCTCCGTGACCTTTCCTCAAGCACATTAGAAACACACCAGTGGTCATGACCCCCCACACTCGGGGGCCGGGGAGAGGCGTGTGCAGCCCACGCGTCTGTGTGTGTGCTCTTTTGTCTGAGCAATGGTGTGGCGACCACAGGTGCCGTTCCCTTGAGACACTGCGGAGGTTAATGATCTGCACGGCCAAGCAGGAATAAATAAATCACTTCCAGTCCAGAGTGGGCATAAATCTTCACTCACGCGCCCATTTGCAGCAGCTAGCACCACCAGTTGCTAATGATTGCATTTTTTTCTTATGTGCTTTGGCTGGGCTTTGGCGTTGATTGCTGAGGGGGAAGGCAGGGGGGGTTGGTTTCTCTCTCTCTCTCTCTCTCTCTTTGTCTCTTTCACCGTAATTGATTTTGAGTCCTTATGGAGACATTCCAGTTGATTGGGGTTTATATGTTTGCCTAAAGGGTTCATTCTAAGTGACAGTTATGTCACTTCAGATGGGCTGACTGTGGATACACTGGATAGAGCAGCGGACAGGATATCAGGGGTATCATTTTTTTTGTGGAGTCACCAATGGCAGCCTGGTCTTGATGACCTAGGCAAAATATAAGAAAACTAAATATGCGTATGTTTTCTATATTAAAGGGATAGTTCATTTAAAAAAATGAAAACTCTGCCATTAATTACTCACCCTCATGTTGTTTCAAACCATAAGACCTTTGTTCTTCTTCAGAACACAAATTAAGATGTTTTAGATGAAATCAGATAAATATTCAAGGTCCAGAAAGGCAGTAAGGACATCCCTAAAATAGTCAATGCGACATTAGTGATTCGACCGTAATGTTATGAAGCTACAATAATACTTTTTGTGTGCAAAGAAAGCATAAATAACAACTTTATTCAACAATTTCTTCTCTTCTGTGCCAGTCTCCACCAACTGACGCAGGAGCCTGTTGGACGTTGTACATAAAACAGTTTTTGTATGAAAATTTTGACTTGCAATTTTTGTCCAGCCTTAATTATTTGAACCATAATATACAGACGATGAACTTAGAGAGATGGACGTTCTACATCAGAATGCTGGAAATTGTTGAATAAAGTCATTAATATTGTTTTCTTTGTGCACAAAAACCATTCTTGTACCTTCATAAAATAAGTGTTGAATCACTGATGTCACATGGGCTTGTTGGAAATGCATACCTCTATATACATTCCTGCAAAACTGAAAAAAACATAACTATATGTACGAATCACTCCAGTTTCTAGTTGAAATGAACACTTGAGAGAGTAAAAGCCTGACCACTTTTATTCCTTTTCACACAGAGTATGATTTACAGGTACAGAGATTTGATTAATAAAGCCTAATTTTCACACAATTACTTGCAGAATATTTTGTCATGACTTTAAAACAATTTTAACATACTGCGCAATTTAAAAACTGATACTTTTGAATATTGTTGTCACATATACAGCTTCATATGCATGAGTAATTCAGTAGGTTTGCCTACGCAACACACTATTGCACTTGAGTACACTGTAAAAAAAATGTTTCAAAAAGTCGTTTTAACTTAAAATAATTTGTTACCCCGCTGACTTAACATTTTTAGTTTAGTCAACTTGAAATTTAAAGCAACAACTGGAATATTCTAGTTGACTAAACTAAACATTTTAAATCAGCGGGGTAACAAATTATTTTAAGTTGAAAAAACTTTTTTTACAGTGTGGCTGCCTTATAATTTTAAGTTCAGTCAACTCAAAGTTTAGTCAACTTAAAATGTTAAGTACTAAGGGACAACTTAGATATTTGAATTGATTCAACTTAAAATTTTAAGGCAGCAGGGTAACAAATTATTTTAGGTTTACTCAACAAAATGTTTTTTTTTTGTTTTTTTTTACAGTGTAATAAAGAGCTCCGGTATAAACCCCGTGAAACTACGGTTTGACAAAACAGCTCAAATACGTATAAGGAAGTTAAAATAGCATGGCAGCATCAACAAATGTGTTTTTACTTTTTTTTTTTTGCATTTGTTAACACTATCAGGTAGGTTTAGGGTTAAAAGAACAATTTGTTGAATCAACTTAAAATAATTTGTTACCTGGCTGCCTTATAATTTTAAGTTCAGTCAACTTAAAGTTTAGTCAACTTAAAATGTTAAGTTGTACTATGTGACAACTTAGATATTTGAGTTGATCCAAATTTTAAGGCAGCCAGGTAACTTTCCCAGCTTTTAAGTTTAACAAACCAATTTTTTGTTAAGTCAACTCAAATATCTAAGTTGCCTCTTAGTACAACTTAACATTTCAAGTTGACTAAACTTATTTGAGCTGACTGAACTTAAATTTTAAGGCAGCAGGGTAACAAATTATTTTAAGTTTACCCAACAAATTGTGTTTTTTTTGTTGTTGTTGTTGTTGTTGTTGTTTACAGTGTAGCGACACTCCCTGGATATTTCAATTCTGAACAGCTGCAATACGTACCATAAGCAGCGTAATAGTGCAATAGAGAAATCGAGTGTTTTCATGTTGTGTCATCAATTTTGGAAGCCATTTAACTGAATAGAACTTGTGCATGCTTCGCGAAAAATTTTTTTTAAGAAACTAAAGAAATTCGGGATAAAAACAAAAGGAAGAGTTGTCAGGTCATCAGTTTGTGACAAAGGGCTCGACGATATGGACTGCCCAATGGCCTGGTGCAACTCGTACATTCACCGGACTGCATTCATGTTCCAAAATGTCTTTTGTGTGGAAATACTATGTTATTATTATGTTTAGTCTGTAAAAGGGTGTTAAAGAGGCCAGAAATGCTGAATATGGACATAAAGAGGAGAAAATACTGTAGCAGGCTGATCAATTTCACTGTTAATGGTGCACAAAATATTGGAAGAAACTCCTAAATAATGAATTGGGGTGGGAGTTTATATGAATGTATCTCTGAGGGGAACTGCCTATTGTCAGAAAAGTTTACAATGTTTTTTTTTTTTCATCTAGCATCTGTATAATGCATTATAAAGCAGTGTTAATAAGCGTAGTGCAGCTTTGTGTACAGCAGTAACCAAGAAATCACTACCGCTGCTTAACGTTGAGCCCTGTATTAACTTCAGTTTGTTAAAACATAACAACCTTACCTGCTTTCCAAGTCCTTCTCTATATGATTTAGCAGCTTCCACACATTTTCCCCATGGTTTAGACATTGTATATTAGTAAAACAATGTCTTCAGTAGTACATTAACCATGCAATCCATGCCGCAATGGGTAACTGACCAAAGCATTACGTAGATGCAAACCCTCGATATGTGCCTGTACCAACGTAATAAAACCGTGCCACGGTCAAGTATTGAATGTGTGTTTTAGCACCACTAAAACAAAGTGAGGTACATAATTATGGTGTTGCAGAAATGTATATAGAGGCACGTATTTTCTGGAGCCTGGGTTGCAACCATGTTTCAGTTTAGAGCAAATTATCTGCAGAAACAGCATCTCAGTTTGATTGACCAATCAATATAAACTTGAATGCCATAGTGTTTTAGACAAATGCCTTTTTAATACCTACAATATTAAACAAATAATTGTCAGACACATTTTTATAGTTACATTTTAAAATCTCTAAAACAATCTGTTTGGGCACAAGCTCAGTTTGATTTAGCATAACAGACCAAAATTATAAAATGTCAAAGCGCATTTTTTTTTTTTTTTTATGTCAGTTTAAACCTTTTAACCTATTTAGTACACACTAATAAAGACTATATTAGACTATATTAGACTATATTTAGTGTACACACTAAAAAGAAATAAAGCATACACTTTTTAATATACATCTTTTTATATGTTTTGTGTGAAGTGTTTCACACTGTTCTGGATGCACTAACACTATAGCTTCATGTATTTTCCCTCGCATTGACTTCCGCGAGCACTCAGCAGATGCTGGCATCTGAATTGTGACATCAAACTTAATGAATGGACCAGTATGTCACAGACCTGTTCAGGGGTGGTGAATGTTTCAAAATGGCTAGCAATTAGCAGGCTTTAACTGTAATTAGTGTGTCCGATTGATTAGTATCAATGATCAATATTCTCACTCAAGAGCAATTAGCAGGAGGACTTTATAGAGAAGAGACTGGCTTCTGAACACATGAAAAGAACTGTGAAATCAGCATATTAAAAAAAAGACAAGTTATTACATGCTGACCCAGAAGACCTGATCTGGTATGTTATAGCTTGTCAGTATTTATATGCTGTCATGATCTCTTATCATACATTGTTTATTTTTATTCACCTCTGGAAGAGTGGAATATGAACAGATATAACAGCTTTAACAATAAATGCTGTCACTATAGATAAAGAGACTTTATCTATGAATTTAAACAAGCATCTGCCACACAGTTAATACATCACAATGATTTATCTTTTTAAATGTGTACAGATGTATGTCTGTAATATTTTGTAGTGCTCCGTCATGCTAAATACTGTGTGTGTTTTGAAATACATAAAACAGAAAAGCAGATTGAAGGAATATACTACCTTCAATATAATCATTTGTGGCATAATGTCCACAAAAATGAATTTCAACTATTTATTTATTGTTAAAACTTTACAATAAGATTTCATTGGTAACACTTTACAATAAGGTTTAATAGTCAACATTAGTTAACCACATTAGTTGACATGAACTAATAAGGAACTGCACTTCTACAGCATTTATTAATCTTTGTTAATGTTAATTTCAACATTTACTAATACATTATTAAAATTTTGTTAACATTAGTTAATGCAGTGTGAACTAACATGAACAAACAATGAACAACTGTATTTCCGTTAACTAATGTTAATAAAGATTAGTAAATACAGTAACAAATGTATTGCTCATGGTTAGTTTATGTTAGTTAATGTATTAACTAATGTTTAACTAATGAACCTTATTGTAAAGTTTTACCATTTCATTTGTTAACATTAGTTAATTTATTAACTAACATGAACTAAAAAAGAACAGTGGACTTTTATGGGGCCAATTTTGAAGAATTTGAAAGAAGAAATATGAAATTGATATATATTTTTTTAACTCTTACATACATTTGTATATTAAAACTTCTGTGTTATTTGAGCTGTAATGCTGTTCTTGTAATTTTTATGGTCATTTTAGGATTTTAGGTGTTACATTGTCATGCTAACAAAGCTGTAAAATATAACTTGACAGCAAACACTACAGTATTGGCCTCATTCACTTTCATTATAACCACCTAATAACCCAGATTTTCCCTTTTTTAATAAAAAGAAGGCACAAATTGACAATCATTTTTGAACATTTTGCCAATTCTGTGGATTGAGCTTGACTTGTACTATACCCAGAATACTCTTTTAAGGCCGAGGTGTTTATGAATCTCACATTTCAAGGTAAAGTAGTCATCAGAATACAAAAACAATCATAAATCCAATCTGGACAATATTGGGATGTCTGCGCACTATACGACCTGAGGTAGAGAAAACAATGCAAATGAATAAAGTCATTAACAGGGCTTAGAACAGTGGTACCCGTATGTTCTCTTTTATCCCCTAGTGACACAAAAGAGAGAGGGAGAGAGAGACAGAAAGGAAGAATAACAAAAAGAGAGAAAGAAATGCACAGAGGCTTTTCTTCTCTTTAAAATGCTGCATTAGGTCTTTTCCACCAGTCAGTTTTGATAGTTCAAAGCCGGCAGTTCAATAAATAGCTGGAACCGGCACATCTCTGTTCTTGCAAAAAGAAATCAATGTTAATCCTATTACCGGCAGTTATCACCTAGCCCAGAAACGGTGGCAAGTAAGAAAAAAAAACTGAGATGTCAAAGAGGAAAGGGGGAGAGAGAGAGAGAGTGAGAGAGAGAGGGAGAGCAAGTCACCCTTCATTCACTTTCAAACACAGTTTTGATAATTTACTTCTGTAGAGGAAGCGGGAGGAGGGTACAGAACCCAAGGTGGGGGGGTGTTTAGGTGTGTGCGTGTCTGTCTTTCTGTGTAAAGAGGGGGTCCGGAGTGACTGATGTATTTACACGTAATGCCAAGATCAGACCTTGCTGCTGTAAGCAGGATGTTTGAGGCACAAAACGTCGCTTTTCTTCGGCCACATTCACAGTGCTCGACAATCCCTTTACCATCGAAGGCCTGATGCGTGACCTTTCACCCCCTCTCTCTGTCCTGATGATAGTGCAGTGAGGATTTCTGGTGATTTTGGAGTTTGAGGAGAAGATAGATGGCAGAATACCACACAAGGCAATTATAGACTGTAGAGTACATTCAGAACTGATAAACGGGTGTTTGAGATCTGTTGTATTTGCTGGAATTAAGAAAGAATGTCCAATTTTACATTGACATAGGGGTTTAAAAGTGTTATATCTAGGGATACTTTATTCTTATATTAATAGATACTTCCAGTCGATTGTTTGATACTGATAAGCCAGTTGTTGTTTTACTTTCATGGCCAGTACTGGATAAATAAATTAATAAAAGATTAAACACTAAAAACTATGGCCTTCCAGTAAATTTTAATGCATCACAAAACAAATATTAGCGTTTTTAAAGAATAATAAACATTGAATTAAATATGCAGTAACCAGTTACTGATAAAACATACAGTCAAACTTATTTTTTTTATCCTTTTTATCTATCCTTTCTTTAAAAGAGTGACAATCGAATGGGGGCATGACTCTGGTTGGATTCGAACCTACGTCCCAATTTTGTTTCTTTATGTTTTTGTATTAAGCAGTCTTTAATTTCATGCTGATATTGTATCACTTGAAATAGCTGTGCATTTAAATGAATATTTGCTAGATTTTTTATCATTCCGTTCCAATGTCTGTCTCAGAAATTCCATGGACCTTTTGCCACTTAGCAGCATCAAATGAATCTTTTAATTTGATTCAATCAAATATCGGTCCATTCTGAAAACATAAAAAGGGACAGTATACAAAAATGAGCGCATAAAATAATTAAAAAAAGCAAACAAAACAGACGCAGCCGTGTTCAGAAGTGCATTTCTCTTGTGAACAGAGCAGCAGTCTAGATTAGAGCTAATCATTGTCAGCAGGATGCAGAAGTGGGCCTTCTCACTGACGGATTAGCCCTGCCGCTGTTGTTGTTCCTATTGTTATTGTCAGAAAAATATAATTACTGCCGAATCTCATCAAAGCAAGAACAGCCTTCTCAGAGTTGCTGCCCTATTTCATCTGGAATAAAAAAATGCGGGAGAGTAAGAGAAGAAAAGTAACCTGAATTTGCTTTTGTGCAAACAACCGATTATAGCACACACACACACACACACACACACACACACACACACACACACACACACACACACACACACACACACACACACACACACACACACACACACAGAAATCTTGCAATGAAAACAGACCCATGTGCCATTCAACCAATCTAATTTCTTTTCTTCGCTATTGTTTTCACGTTTCTTTTAGTTTTCAGACCCCCACTTTGAAAAAAGCTGACATCAAGTTTTCACCTTGACTTGACTGACTGTATATATATTTATTTCCTGTGTCATGAAAACGCGGGTGACCCCATTCCAGTCCAGCCCATTTGATATTCCTGCAATAAATTAGATGGCAACAGAGGTGCTTTAACATGTAAAATAGCGGTGACATACTAAATAATGAGCCATGCTAGTATTACAGAGCGCCAGCTAGGAGACCCAGGGGTATTTCCGAGCCTCGGAGCAGCCCTTTTTTTTCTCCGAAGGGGGTGAGGGGGGCCGGGAGTATACGAAGGTAGGGCGCTGAATATGGAAATGGCATTAATAGACCCCACGCCCAAAGCTAGATTACAGTGTGTCAACCCCAGTGGCCCGAACGCTCTCTGTTTAGGTCCACCAACAACATAGAGGGAATTATTTATTGAGGAAATTGCTCTCTTTTTTTATTGGTCCCCGGTGAACGTCCAAGCCCATTTTGCGAGTATTATTCTTCCGTTTTGATTCCATTTATTCTCCACCAGATAAACTGACCATCAAAATGAGGGGGGAAAAATTGCAGGCCCCATTTTGAAGGACCAACGGCGTTGGTTGTGTGACCCATCAACGGTCGTGATCTGCTCTTTTCAATGGCTGATTTATTGGTGCAACTAGGTCTGGTTTTAAATGGTTCGGTTTGGTGGTTACAAGCAGCCGTTGTCCTTCAGCTGACATGGCGTTGTTCTATTTCAATCAAGCAATACTGTGTAAACACTAAATAAGTGTTAGATTCACCAGAAACTTTATGAGGTCAAATGACATTGTGCTTTTAAGTTGTGAATCATCACCTGACAATAACTCACAGCTGTGGAATATCATAAAACTGATTGTGAATTCATAATTATACTTTTAAAAGCCATTTTAAAGTTTGTTAAACCATCGGGGATGTTTTTGTGACTAGGAAACTACAAGATTGACAGATGAGACATGGCCAGTGGATTTGTTTTTTCAATCTCGTTGTGTAAAGGATAAAGAATTGCCTCTTTCTCTCATTTCCCCTCCTTTTTTCCATTTTTTTTTTGCCTTCGACTTTCATGCTGTCCACTGACTGCTGTAGTATAATAGCCGGAATGTTTTATGTACGTGCAGCAGCAGGATTAAATTTTTAATGGCTCCATTGGTAGTTGTCCCGGGTCATAAAAAAGTGCTGCAATAACGCAAGAAAAGGTTATTGGAAACGCATATGTGTTCTTCCTCTTAGAGCAAACCGTCAAACGTTTAGTCTGAGAGCGTTTCGAGCCCTACGAGTTTAATCTTCGGCGAAAAGGCTGTTTTTTTAAGAGGCGCTAAAATGACGCATAAAGCGAAATAAATATATAAATGAGCAGCCACGTGGAAGCGGCGTCTGTTGAAAAGCGGCGTGAGAAACGGCGGTTGATTGTTAGCTAACATTATGCACACTGTTTGAGTCTAAATAACCCTGTGAGCGCATCGTAAAGTGTCCCTCTCGCGTGGCAGTAGTGTGAGACGGAGGCGCCCCCCTCGTAAACAACTCTGTCATTTTAAGTAAGCGTGGGCCTGCTTACCCGGCACCTTTCGCTCGGCAAGCCGCACCTAATTTAGCAGCCTTTAAATCTTTTGCCGTCGTTGTCGTGAGAAACGCCTGGTTGCAAATGTCTTTTATTGAATGCTGACTCTGTGGTATTACAGGCTTGCAGATATGCCTGCTGTAATATGTCCCCAGCTTTATCTTGTAATGGTAAAAGTGTATTAATTTTAGTGGACTTTCAGAGAGTGTGCGAGAGAGAGCGCGAAGGGACAGGTTTGACACCGTTTGGGATTGGGGCCGCTCGACACACTCCTCAAACACATTTTTCACGCGGGGAGCCAGCGAGGTGCGAGACAGCTGAAGACCCTCATGCATTTCTTAGATACCCTAAGCACAGATTTATCAAAATCTATCTGGAGAAAAGGTGTATCTCGGTAATAACTACTTTCCGAAAAGTGCTCCAAAAGTGAGGCTTTGTCAAATGGCTCTTTGCTGTTGGTTTGGCTGCACAAGAGAGGATTATGTGCAAGAATACTTGTATCAGGAATTTCTAATACAGGAATACAGAATTTATTATTACCTCCCTCTTCAAGTAAAGCTCAAAAACACACTTCAAAAGCATTTTCTGAAGTATTTTTTCCAGTTGAGGTTAAATGCTTCTCTTCAAGATTGTATATGTTGCTCTTCACTTTTACACTTCCTCCATCTTTGGCTTCATGATGCAAGTGTTGGATGAGTGTCCACGGTAAAGAAAAGTCTTTCAAAATCCCGTTTAAAATACATGTGCCAGGTTCTTTCAAATGCACTTTGCATTCATATTGGTTTCATATGGGTTTGAAAAACTTGTATAATATTTTTAAGAAAAGTTTTAATGTCATAAAAAATGAAATGTGTGACCATTAAGGAAAAAACTTGCATATAGTGCACATCTTAAGCATTATTAAAAAAAAAAAAAAACAGTACTTCCACGGTAAAAGGTATATTTCAAAAAATCTATAAATATTACTTTATTAATATATAATTATGTGTCTGGCGAGTCACACCACATGACATTTCACAGCCTGAACTAACTTTGTGTTGTGATAAAAAAGTTAAATTATTAGATATTTTATGAAACCGTTTTGACCACAGTGTAAAAGAGTCAGACATCCTGCGTTTTTCCATTAATCTATCCATCCATTCATGCATCCATAAATAAATAAATTAAATGCCTTGAAGACACCTTGATTAAGTTAAAAATGTTAAAAAAATAATTTTGATTGATTTATTTTTTTTATTTTTTAATGGAGGGCATAAAGTCAAAAAAGCAAGGTGAGACATCTGTCCGGATCTTTAAACAGTCTTTAAAAGAAAACGTAAAGTATGTATTTATTTATGTATGTATGTATGTATGTATGTATGTATGTACTTATTTACAGAGCTGGGTAGATTACTTATAAATTGATCACTGATTACAGATTACATCAAAATATAAATAGCAATGTAATCTTTAGATTACTTATTTTAGCTAATGTATTTGGACTACTTTTTAGATTACATTTAGATTACTTTGTATCAAATTTGTTTTAAACTTATCATCAAGCCTACCATACACTCATAAAATTAAAGGTTCCAAGGGGGTGTTTTTGCAGTGATGCCATAGAAGAACAATTTTTGGTTCCCAAAAGAACCTTTCAGCAAACAGTTTTTAAAAGAACCATTTTGAAGAACACATTAAAAATCTAAAGAACCTTTTTTGACTATAAAGAACCGTTTCTGCATTTGAAAGGTTCCATGGATGTTTAAGGTTCCTAATGGAACCATCGATGCCAATAAAGAACCTTGTTTAAGAGTGTACTGATATAAAAAACTGTGGAAAAAAAAGAGAAATTTATATCAACATCATAAAATGCACTGAACATTACATTAAACCAGAGTGTCCCAAACTGGGTGTAATATAAGAACTGCAGTGGGTTTGGGAGTTGATAAAAAGTGAATAATTACTTAAATCATTAAAATATAAAATAAAAATTATTTAAATCCTTGAAATCTAAACATATAAATATTGGTAACACTTTACAATAGTGTTTTATTAGTTCATGTATTAACTAGCATGAACAAACAATGAACAATACATTTATTACAGTATTTATGAAAATACAGTCGTTCATTGTTTATTAATGTTAATTCGCAGCACATTAACTAATGTTAACAAGCACAACTTTTGATTTTATTAATGTATTAGTAAATGCTGAAATTAACATTAACTAAGATTAATAAATGCTGTAGAAGTACTGTTCATTCTTAACAGAACTAGTTACCGTACTTACTGTAAAGTGTTACCGAAATGTGACCCTGGACCACAAAACCAGTCATAAGGTTAAATTTGACAAAACTGAGATTTATACATCATTTGAAAGCTCAATTAATAAGCTTTCTATTGATGTATGGTTTGTTAGGATAGGACAATATTTGGCTGAGATACATCTATTTGAAATCAGAAATCTGAGGATGCAAAAAAATCAAAAAGACTGAGAAAATCACCTTTAAAGTTGTCCAAATTAGGTTCTTAACAATGCATATTACTAATCAAAAATTACATTTTGATATGTTTACAGTAGGAATTTTACAAAAAATCTTCATGGAACATAAACTTTACTTAATTTCTTAATGATTTTTGGCATAAAAGAAAAATCAAAAATTTTGACCCATGCAATGTATTTTTGGCTATTGCTACAAATATACCCCAGCGACTTAAGACTGGTTTTGTGGTCCAGGGTCACAAATATGAATATGTAATCATGTAATCCATAAAAAAGTAACTATAAACTGATTATCACCATTTTAAAATGTAATAAACTCTAATTACAAGTACTTCATTTTGGAATCTGATTACACAGCACACAACACTGCTTGTTTATTTATCTAAAATTACTTTTATTATTTATTATTTTCGGGTTTCAGGGACAAAGACACCATTTTGTTAAATAATAGTATTTTTAAAAAGTCAGTAGATAGGACCCTTGAGGGCCACTTCATTGACCTAAGAATCATTTTTAGATGTTCTTGGTTCATCCCTTTATGTAGTATTTTACTTTGGACATAAAGCAGGTAGTGTGTATTTGCTAGTTGTTGAAGCTCCTCTTTTCTCGCTGTGGCCCCTACACAAGTACTCCAGCCTCACAATCTACTTAAGGGGGTTTAATAAGGTGCGCGGCGACAAACGCGTGGCGAGTACAAGCATAGTACTCTGATAGATATGGCGGAGTCCTGCAGAAACGCGGCAGCATTTCCTCTGGCGAACGGCGCCGTATCGGTGTGGGGCGCGTAGCGGCTGCACTTGGAGAGGACAGAACCGCGGGTGTTTTTATCAAGCCGAGGGCCTAGACCACCGGAGGCTCCTGTGATGGAGGAAAATCAGCGGTCACAAACAGTCACAATGCCTCCCCGCTCTCATCTCTCTCTCTCTGTCACTCCCCTCTTTCTGACTTCCACTCTCCTGTCCCTATGTTTATCAGGTTTTGGGGGCACTGTATTTTGATGTCAATAAGCAATTTTTCTTGCCTGGTCTCCAGCCTGACCCCTTTAATCCATCAATATATTATTAGAGATAAAGTTTTGTGGACGCCTGCTGCAGTCACAAGATAAATGACATCTCTGAAGTCACGCATTAAAGACTAGATTAAGGCCCTGTGACTGTGTCTTCAGCGCTCATCTGTGCGCCTCTGTCCAACCTATCACACTAAGTGACAAGAAAGAAAAATAATGAACTGAGGCAGAAAAAGCAAAGAGATATTTCTTACACACACTCAGTCTCTCACTCACACACACACACACACACACACACACACACGCACACACACACAGCGCGTACGTCTGTCTTCAGCCGGGATTAGGGTGCATTAGAGGAGAGCTGAAGATGGAGGGAGAGAGAAAAAGAAAGCAAGAGAGTGACTGAAAGGGGTCCTCCTTCTGTTTGGGGGGTTTTTCTATGGCACGACCATGAAGAGAGGGTGGGCAACGCTTTATTTATTCCTCTGTCAAGCGGCGAAATGAATCGCAGATTTTTAAAATGAAAAGAAAAGATTAAATTAGATTCTTTTTGAGGTTTATAGCTTGATCTTTCATCATATCTTTAGAATAAATTTGTTTGTAAAGACATCCAACAGATAGTGGGTGACAGCTCTGGCAGCGAGCTACACCATTTTATAAACGTTACATTGCTTTTTTTAAAAGAAGCCGTTCAAAAGACTTTTGAGCTCGATAATCTTCAGAGGTAATGATACTGAGAAAAATGAACTGCCTTGCATCATTGATATGCAATTTATGCTGCTTTAATGTTCTGTAAACCTAAATATATGACATATAATCTCTGAACAATTTCTGAATTGTATTGCCTTTTAATAAGGGAGAAAAAAACCCGGCGTGTATGAAATGGAGGATTTTGTCAGCCGTACGAGGAAAATATGAGTCCATCCTTCATTATCATAACCCAGCTAACGTATTTGGCCAAAGATCCCTGACTGCGCTCTTTTACACTTGTAAACTTGCAAGCATCCCCCTTACATATCATATTAATAGCTAGGATTACGAAAATGAAATGACAGTATTATAGGACGGACACCAGACTCGCACTGAGAATATTATGGAAGTCTATCTGGTCACACTTGGTGTTAAGTGGGACTGAGCGCTCATTAGGTTTGCTGGAGCCGTAAGTTCACGTCCGCTTGAGCTTCGGCTGATACGCTCTGCACTTCAGGTCACTGCAAATCCACATCAGAGGATTTTTTTTTTGCGCCCCATGTCCAAAACTCTGTTATCGGATCCTGTCTGTAATACCGGGACTGAGGTGACACCGTTATGGCTGCGTACGCAAAAGATGGACGCTATTTGAATTTTTCCATTAAGCCCCAGTTGGCTGCTGGTGTTGTCGTGTGGAACCGCCACTCAGTGGAGGAGGATGTTGAGACGTACCTGACTCTCCGCGTGTTAGCCCGGGTGTCATGGCCGCTTTGTGTTGGCGTCACTTGTGTGTCAACTTCTGTTCCGCAGGCCGCCTCCACAAGACGCACCTCCTAATCCCAGCGGTGCCCGCAGCCTTTTACAAGCTGTGCTGTTAAGTAAACAGGACAAAGGCAAGATAAATGCGGAAGTCAAGATGGTCCAGGTTTAGAGGTTAACAAAACCCGTTCTTGGCTTTAGTTTAAAAGCTTTTACCCTTACTGTTTCTGTGTGTGGGATTGCACAGACTCTAAAATAATAGTCATTTCAAAGTTAACATTTAACATTCAGATTCTCCAATACTTTCCTAAACATTCATTACATGCATCGTATTTAAAGCCTCTGGAAAATTTTGTACACTTTTCTATTTGTATTTTTGTGTTCCAAAAACATAGCCATGCACTTTTCAGAAATGCTACTGGTATCTATTTTAATAGTTTTATTTTGACTCCAGAAAACTAAAATCAAATGGGTATATTTAAGAAAAATATGCTAAGTTTAGATATTAAATATATTTATGTATAATATCAGTTATATGAATATAACATGAATATATACATGTAAATATTTTCTAAATATATACTGTATGTGTGTGTTTATAATAAATATACAGTACACGCACATTGTAAACAAAAACTTTTATTTTGGATGCGATTAACTGTTTGGCAGCACTAGATTCCATTTTACAGAGACAATAACATTAAAAAAAGCTATTTTTTACATTCAATTGAAGTCAAAAGTTTACACACACCTTGCAGAATCTGCAAAATGTGAATTATTTTACCAAAATAAGAGAGATCATACAAAATGCATGTTATTTTTTTATTTAGTACTTACCTGAGTAAGATATTTCACATAAAAGATGTTTATTTATAGTCCACAAGAGAAAATAATAGTTGAATTTATCAAAAATGACCCTGTTCAAAAGTTTACATACACTTGATTCTTAATACAGTGTTGTATTAAGAACTTAGCATATTGTGGGGCAGCCGTGGCCTAATGGTTAGAGAGTCAGACTTGTAATCCAAAGGTTGCAGGTTCGATTCTCAGGTCCGGCAGGGATTGTAGGTGGGGGGAGTGAATGTACAGCACTCTCTCCACCCTCAATACCACGACTGAGGTGAGTCCCTTGAGCAAGGCACCGATCCCCCAACTGCTCCCCGGGCGCCGCAGCAATGGCTGCCCACTGCTCCGGGTGTGTGTTCACTACTGTGTTTGTGCACTTGGATGGGTTAAATGCAGAGCACAAATTCCTTGTATGGGTCACCATACTTGGCCTCACTCACCCCCTTTCCTTTCCTTTCCTTACCTGAATGATCTATGTTTTTTTGTTTGTTTTAGTGATAGTTGTTCATCAGTCCCTTGTTTATCCTGAACAGTTAAACTGCCTGCTGTTCCACAGAAAAGTCCTTGAGGTCGCACAGATTCTTTGGTTTCTCAGCACTTTTGTGTATTTGAACCCTTTCCAACAATGACTGTATGTTTCACACTGAGGACAACTTTGGGGCTCATATGCAACTATTACAGAAGGTTTAAATGCTCACTGATGCTTCAGAAAGAAAAAACTATGCATTAAGAACCAGGGGTGTAAACTTTTGAACGGAAAGAGGATTGTACATTTTTCCTATTTTGCCTAAATATCGTATTTTTTTTCCATTTAGTACTGCCCTTCAGAAGCTACGGAAGATTCGTATATGTTCCCCAGAAGACAAAATAAATTAAATTTACCCTGATCAAATTCAAGAAGTTTTCACGGCCCATCTCTTAATGCATTGATTCTGCACGCTGCATGCAAACTTTTGACTTTAACTGTATATACGCACATACAAAATTATTACGAGCAATGACCAAAAAGGGTGGGCTGATTGATTGATTTAAAATACAGTTCATAAAAAGTTCTCATATAATTGGGAAAAGTTTTAACTTGATGCTATTTATTTGTTATCAGAACATGAGTCATGTCAACATTTACATTTACCAAGCTGAGATGGTAGATAGAGTCAGAGACTGAGCTGAATGCAAAGAATACTTTCATTTTAGCAGCTTTGGGCAAAACTAAAGACCTGAGGTCTGATGTTAAGTGTGATTAAAGTGTGAATTTATAGATCTCAGTTTTTTTTTTCCCATGCTGGTTTTTAGTCGCCGAGGGCACCTTTAGATTTGTCATAGTGTCTCTATGGAGTCATGAGTTCGGTCTGGCTTAAAAAATTAATGGACAATTATGAAACTCTGAACTAATACTTTGCAGACATCATCAGCCAATTAATTTAAGTGGGTCTACGGTTGGAGGTTGATCTTTTCTCTTTTGAATTTAGCAGAAGTTCCTCCTTTGTTCTGCATGAGAGAAATTAATTTTTTTAATCATGAACCCACAATTGAATTCACTGATCTTGTTGAAGTCATTTCTCAGTTTCTTTTATAGAAGCTGAATGACTGTTTTAGACGAGATACTTAGTTTAACTTAGTCATATTAGCATGAAATGTAAACTACTTTTTGAATATGTTTACTCTATCTGTATTTAAATAGGTCAATAGCTAGCCTGAACAACCTCTGCTTCTGTCGGTGAAACTCCTGTTATATATTAAGTGCTTTTGATTGGAAGCAGAATTCACTTTTATACGTTGTTTGAACATAAATGTGTGTTGGCAGTGGGTGTACACATCCACTCTATAATGAATAAAAATCCACTCTGTGTTTTTATTTTTTGAATCTCTATAAATAATATCCCCTTTTTCAAATCAAGCCATTCTCAGCTTCTTTGCTGTGCGACGTCACACAGACCAAGACCACTCCCACGATAGTTGATTGACATTGGCGTTTTACCTTAGACCCACCCTGAGTGAGCTGTAAACTGTCCGCCATTGTGTCGACTCCGGAGCAGGCTGGATGTAATAATTAACAAAGCAGTTGTGATTTTCTCCTGCCATCTGAGCCACTGAAGATGCAGAGAATTGTTTTCGTTTTTTAAAGGGAATGCTCCCCCTGATTTACCTAAATGCGTCTTTGTTTGCACGAATCATTCATATTCCAGCTTCACCCACAGACGATGTGAGTATAAGGTTCTTGAATTTTTGCAAATCGTAATTTTTTTTTGTAAATTATTATTTTTTTTTGCAAATTGTATGCTGTCCGCCATTTTCTCAACGCTCGACCAGCTGTATCGACAACAATGTCTTGTAAGCAATGCAGGTGTTTTGTTAGGTTTGTTTTTTAATATTAATGTGCCACCAAAAAACGGAAAAGAGGGGTGGAGTAAGCAGTAGCTCATTGTCATTTAAAGAGCCATGCACCGAAACAAGTCGCTTTGAACAGAGCTGTTTTTGACAAGTTAAAAAGGGTTTTGTTACGACCATTGATGAATGTTAACCAAAGTATGTTGCAGACATTTCATGAAGACCCTAAGGGCTGTAAACTGTCCGCCATTGTGTCGACTCCGGAGCAGGCTGGATGTAATAATTAACAAAGCAGTTGTGATTTTCTCCTGCCATCTGAGCCACTGAAGATGCAGAGAATTGTTTTCGTTTTTTAAAGGGAATGCTCCCCCTGATTTACCTAAATGCGTCTTTGTTTGCACGAATCATTCATATTCCAGCTTCACCTACAGACGATGTGAGTATAAGGTTCTTGAATTTTTGCAAATCGTAATTTTTTTTTTGTAAATTATTTTTTTTTTTTGCAAATTGTATGCTGTCCGCCATTTTCTCAACGCTCGACCAGCTGTATCGACAACAATGTCTTGTAAGCAATGCAGGTGTTTTGTTAGGTTTGTTTTTAATATTAATGTGCCACCAAAAAACGGAAAAGAGGGGTGGAGTAAGCAGTAGCTCATTGTCATTTAAAGAGACATGCACCGAAACAAGTCGCTTTGAACAGAGCTGCTTTTGACAAGTTAAAAAGGGTTTTGTTACGACCATTGATGAATGTTAACCAAAGTATGTTGCAGACATTTCATGAAGACCCTAAGGGCAGACACTGCAAGCAAAAGTGCTGTTTTTTCATGCACCTATCAAATTTGAGATTTTGGGCTTTTTGGTTTTTCATAAAGTGTTTTTTTCAGACTAGTGGAAAGTAAACATCCAAAAGACACTGTTAAGTGTTTCTTTTATAGCATTTGATCTATTTCTGTCAATAGATTTAAATTACAATACATATATTTAAAGGAAGTCTTCTCAAAATTAGTTTTTTCTCCTACACTGAACCATAAATCTTCACTTCAGTAACACTTACACACACCAAACTTTACATTTTTTTTCCTGTCTATATCCTGGAGGTTTTTAGAGAGGGATTTTCTCATATCTAATTTGCTTGATTATATACAAAATTTTATTCACAAAAATGAGATAACCAAAATTCCCTCTGTAAAAACTTTTAACTAATATGTTAAAAATAAATAAACAAGGATTTTGAAACTGACTTCGTCCAGTGTTTAGATTTTTGTTCTAGAAATGGAAATGGAAATGTACGCAAATGTGCGCATATTCCAAATAAAGTTTAAATAATGCCTCATTTGCATATTTAAACCTAACATTTAGAAAACTTGTAATACGAAAATGTTTGCAATTATCAGTGAAATCAATTAACTGGATAAGTAAGGTGATAACCATTAGTTAAGTTTTTACCCTATTCACCTGCAGTGTCTCGCCTTAATTAATAATATATAATTACTTTTTAAATATTATTTTATAAATTATTTTAAAATGTGATTTAGTTTTAATAAGTATTCAAATATGAACACAGAAAAATCATAATATTAATTGCTAGTTGACAGTTTAAGGTAAATACAGTTCCAAATCTACAAAAAAACTGCACAAAAGGAACTTCACAGCTGAAAGCGTTATCAAAAAAATATTTAATAAACACAAACAGAATTTATATCATGTAGAGCTTAGTATAGTATAGCATAGTGTACTAACTGACTTTGAATACACTAATACATTTCCCTCTGCTGTGAGTATTTACAACAATTTAATCGTTTTAACGAATTGTATTTTTTAAAGGGTTACTATAAGTGTTTTTTTTCCCTCCTGTCCCTTTCTCCTTGTTAGCATCACCAATAATAGCTTTATCAGTCTGTATATATTTTACATACCTGTCCAGTCCTCAAAGTGACCTTTTACACTGGCCTTTTAAATGAATCTACAAAAAAGTCCCTGGCTATTTGGACTTTATATCCATTTACTCTCTGTGAGCTCTTTAGCATTTAATAAGATCCTCCGCAGGCAACCACTCTTAATCAAATAATGTTTTGTGCATTTTCAGCTCTTTTTGCTTTTTATAAATGAAAGTGATGGCATTTTAATAGGTGGGTGTGTGCAGACACGAGGAGACAATCGCCTCTCATTGAGTGCAGGGGGACAGGCTGGAGACAACGTGAGTTATTACTCCTCCCCACCCTCTGCAAAAACACTCCCTTAAATTCACGGGTTGGTGCGGCAGGCCCTGTGGGGAGCCTATGCGGGCTGAGCGCTCCGCTCGCACACACTTCCCGCCGTTGCCACATGATGGATATGCAATGATCACTTAAAACCACAGTGATGATAAACTAATGAATCAAGATCTGCATTAATCAACGAGTGGCCATTACAGAGAGATGAATGGAAAAGCAAAAAGTTCCCTCTCTAATGATGAAGTGCTAACTGTTTAATAGCGGACAAGGCGAGTGAAGGAAATTACACACAAGGGATTCATGCATCATTTTAGAAGATATTAATATTTCACCCCCTCTCTTTCCTGACCTCCCCCCATCTCCCGACTTTACACTCTGCTGCCGTTAACAGGCGTAATCAAAATTCATTACCAGCCAAACCGGCCTGATTAAACATAACAGAGTCGGTTCACAGGCAGACAGTGTGCTCATACTCCCCTCACCCCCGTCCTCAATCTATCCAGACCCTCAGAAACTCAGAGTGGACAAGACCTCTTTGAGAAATGGGCTATTATCGCCATTAAGCAAACATATTAAATGCTCATCAGATTCAAGTGGAGTCCCAGAGATACCGAAGTGCTAAAGGATACATATCAACGTATTTATCATCGTCAGGGGCGGGAGATAATGTGTATTCATGCATTTATATTAATTAATTAATTTGTTTGTTTTGACCCAGGAGCTTTTGTAATTCCTGGAGAGATATTCATTAGCATTCCTGTTCATCTCAATGGCAGCTGCTTGGCTGGCGAAATCTGTGATCTAAGATGTAAATGTCATGTGACTAATCATTGTGGAGCCAGATTATTAGAGTTAACTAAAAGTAGAACTAGACTGAAAAAAAGGGAACACTTTGCAATAAGGTATCCTTTGTTAACATTAGTTAATGTATTAACTATCATTAATGAACAATACAGTTATTACACTATTTATATCTTTGTTAATGTTAGTTAATAAAAATACAGTCGTTCAATGTTTGTTCATGTTAGTTCACAGTGCATTAACTAACATTAACAAACACAACTTGTGGTTTTAATAATGCATTAGTAAATGCTGAGATTAACATTAACTAAGAATAATAAATTCTAAAGTATTGTTCATTCTTAGTGTATTAACTAATGTGGTTAACT
>NC_133372.1:21975663-22133360 GCF_049309525.1 Garra rufa | reverse complement strand
AGTAAGTTTATATTGTCATCCTTTTTGTACTGTATATGGCAGTGTTGTCAGTTCCACAGGAGGTAGCGGGCTGTTAGGCCTGCAGGAAGTCGAATTGTGACCGTTTTAAAAGCAGGTACGGAGGGGAGTAACAGGAGAGGGATGCTGTGACCTCTCTAAAAGCCGGTCCAATCGCTTTCTCATCATATCAGCATTTCAAAACACTGTTGCCTGCCCCGACTGCTCTTTTCTTCAGCTCGTGCTCCATCTC
Source organism: Garra rufa (assembly GCF_049309525.1). Taxonomy (NCBI): domain Eukaryota; kingdom Metazoa; phylum Chordata; class Actinopteri; order Cypriniformes; family Cyprinidae; genus Garra; species Garra rufa. The sequence continues at coordinate 22,133,110 of NC_133372.1, read as the reverse complement.
TGTTTACTTTTCTCTCCTTCGTTCTCTATCTCTCCTTCCCTTTTTCGCCTATGTGTGTGCACATACGTGTAGCCTTCTGTGAGAGGATGTGAGGAGAACTGAAAGGATATTATATTTTATTGTATCTGTCATTTTCCTTCTATCTACCATATGACTTCTTAATCCATCTGAATGCATAGAAGATAATGTTTTGGGCGAAATAACATAAGAGGGAAGATAGACTCCCAAGGACCAATATCTTTATTGCTTGGAGGATAAACGGATTATGTCAGCCGTTTTCTACCGCTGACAGCTTTTCTTATTAACCGATTTTATTTTTAATCTGCCGAGGAAGAAATGCGGTTTTATGTCACAATAAAACGCTGGTCACATCTAATGCTGCCCTCAAACAAACAGATTTCTCAAAGCCTTGCTGGAAAATTTGAAATAACTTTAAAGAGGGGTTTTTGCTGGAGAAAGCGGGCAGAAATTCTTTATCCACAAGCTTGTTCAACTGAGAAGTCAAAGATTTGTGAAGTTAATGTTGTGTTTTTTTTTTAGCGAGCAGTGTAATACAGTGTAACCGTTTGTTCGTTTTGTTACCTCCAGAATATCTCCATCACAGCCAAATGAATGTGTGCATAATCATAATAAAATACAATAATCAGAATTAAAATTAGATAGATAAACTAGATTTAATCTGTCATTAAATGTCTTATTTATAGTTCGTCAGCATGTGTTTGGTGTACAGTAGATGGTTATGAGAGCGCATATGCTATGTCATATGAGATTATGTGCATGTGTGTGCGCTCAGGAGATGCCAGGGATCATCTCAAATGAAACCATTTGGGCAGATTTATATGAAATGGTGTTGGATATATGCGCAGGGAGAGCTATCATTAACCCCAGGGCTTTCCCCTTCTGCTCTCCTCTCTCATTTCATGCTCCTGATCTGAGGGTGTGAATTAGCCATCACCTCCGGCAAGCCAACTCAGTTACCGGCTGGACAACATGAAAGAAATACACAGAGCTGCATAAAGAATCCTCTCAAAGCCTCCTCCCTTCCTCCACCTCTCTCTTCTCCCCCTCTCTCCTTAGTAACGTAGAGGGGGAGACCTGTGTCGGGCCCACAGTGTCTACGCGGACTCACCTTGGCCTAGGCCAGCTGCAGCTGTGTTGTGAATGGTGTGATTTACATGGCTCTTTTAGGGCCGAGAAGTCGGCAGACGCTATTGTCCTTCAGCGCTCGGCAAGTGCCGAAAGAAAAATGAACTTTGTGATATCTCATATTTGAATGTGACACATAACCGTGAGCAACTAACTTGAGGCTGGTGCATAAATCTTATGTCGCTAACTCTTTATTTTAGACAGTCAACTGATACATAGGTTTCCTATGATATTTCTGGCTTTATGGTACCTCATATTTAAAATTTAAATCCACCAAGGTTTGTGCATGAAAGGTTTGTGCTTATATTTTTATGAATGTAGTGGTATATTTTCTTAAATTTGCTATTATCCTACATCCTTTTGCCATATCAAACTTATTGGGATGGGTGTGATTAGTCCCAATAGTAATAATGAGCTAAAAATCAATTACTCTTCATTATAATAAGTCCCATTCTTATCATTAAAAATCGTAAAATCTATTGTTAAATCTTACAAGTCTTGTCTGATTTTTATCAGATGTGACATATGTTCATAACATTTCTATAATTTAGTAATTTTTTGAATTGTGCCATTATTACGAATAATTTAGACCCATTTCTTTTGCGAAAAAATGCTGATGGAAATTTTAATTCAGTGCTAGATTAAAAATCGTTTTGATGTATGTGTTGTCTGTTTTATTACTATGTTTTTTGTATAACTGTATTATTAGAACCTCTAAATGCTTCTTAATCTGTTATATATAGTAGTACAAGACCAAACTGCAGATCATTCTCATTTTTTTTTAATTATTTAACTATAGTAACCATATTTCTTTTGATTTATTTGTAGAAAACCCATGGTTAATCTTCATAAGGGATATCAATCCTTATAGCTTTTCATTATTAGCATAAAAGGTTTTTTTTTTTTTTCATAATTTATTGGAAAAATTAAGTAGAAGTGCAATTGACCCTTCACTGGGAGTTTGACTGACAGGTCATCTGACCAATCAGAATAGAGAATCTGCCATTTTGTCTCACAAACAAACCAGACAGGAGAGTAGAATTATGTGAGTGGACTTGAAACTTAAAAAAATGGTGTGTATTGACATCTATACACAGTTGAAACAAGATATCTTCTGATGTTCATTCATGTTTATTTCGTGCTATGACTAGTAACGATGAAGAGATGATCGCTTCACGTGCTGCTTGAACTAAGGCCCTACAGTGATCTGTCACACCACAAAACAGTATTTATTGTTTGAATTTCTTTAAAAAAATGACCAAATTTGGAACCTGAGACTTGTTTAAGGCTATGTTCACACTTGTAGTTCAGTTTGTAGTTCACATTTTGTCCTGGTATGCTTAGCGTTCACACTGGCAAATTGGTCAGGTTAAATGACGTATATTCCGTGACAGAACTTACCGAACACTCCAAACAGAAGGAAAAGGTGCATTTGGCTTGAAGTGGCACTGAGGGTGTATGACATAATTTACTGATTGGTCTGCTCAGCACCGCTTTTTTTGCAGGAATTGCATGGAAGAACCATTTTGGGTTCCCCAAAGAACCTTTCAGTGAACAGTTACTAAAAGAACCATTTTGAAGAACATTTTAAAAATCTAAAGAACCTTTATTGACTATATATATATATATATATAAAAACTTTTTCTGCATTTGTATGATTCCATGGATGTTCAAGGTTCGTCATAGAACCATTGATGCCAATAGAACCTTTATTTTTAAGATTGTAAACTTGCTCATTGTTGAGTGCATATTATTCTATTTTCACGACCTGGAAACTCACAAAGAGCTCATAAAAGGCACTTTACCTCCTCATTGCTCCATGTTTGCCCTCTGCTCATTTGGTTTTGGATACGCCATGTGTTCCCTTCGTGAAAGCGGACTGAGATCCATCTTTTTAGCTCGGTTCGCTTGTTTGGTGCGCACCAGAGTTTGGATGGCAGCGTTCGAACTTACTCAAATGAACTGGATTGACAGAGCAACCAGAGTTTGTTTTAATCTAATCAAACATGACAAGTGTGAAAACACCCTAGGCTGTGTTCACACTTGTATTTTGGTTCGTTTGGTTCATTTGGTCTGGACCTAAAAGGGAAATTATACATTTGGTCCTGATCCGCTTAGCGTTCACACTGGCAAATTTGACAGTGAACCTAAAGATATCGTACCTAAAGGTATAGTGATACATTCACAACCTGAGTGGTCGGGTTGAATGACGTATATTTGGTGACAGAACTCAATGAACACTACAAACAAAAGGAAAAGATGCATTCGACTTAAAATGTTAAAACTGCACCAGAGTTCGGTTGTTGCACACCAGGGTTCACACTTAATAATAAAATAAAATAAAGCGCACTAACAGAGCAATCGCTGTCGAGTTTGTTTTAATCGAGCTCTGTCTTGTCTGTCAGCATGTTGTCAGTGTCCTCTTTGCTCCACAACGTATTTTTCACTGTGATATGTGTGACGCGAGAGCGCCATGAATAGTAATATGTAGCTAAGTAATTAAGGGGGCGGGCCTTTGCGAAGGGTCAATTAAGTTAACATTGTCACTAACAAACAGGAAATTGTTGCATCTTCTTTACACTGACACTAGGCCCTATATTTACTGCTAGTAGCTATGTTTTATTTTAGATTTAATTTTTGTTTATGGCCTTTTTTGCTTTATTCTATAGGACAGTAGAAGGACAAAGGGTTGGAAATTGAATTGTGACATGACACTGGATTCAAACTGCGTAGGGAATATACAATAACAGCTTGTCAAATATCCGTAAGGTCTGTGCCCATTCCACTCTCAGTGAGTATTACAAGGTTACTCAGTATATTAGAGGATGGTGTTATTGTATGCTGTTGACAGGATCACACTTACACACAAACATGTCCTATATGGAAAATAACTTTGTGTTGTGATTGAGTGAGATGATCTTCATTGGATGAGCAGTCTGTGCAGCAGTGGATGATAGACATATGCATCTCTCCTAATGTTATTATGGCCAGTAGAGTCCACACTATCACCTTTACTGAGTCTTACAGTCACTATATTTCTCTCAGCTCACTTTGCAAAGGAAGGTTTCAGGAAGTAGCCATTACTTGACAACATGACCTGTTTTTTTTTTCTTCTTCACATGGATGTTGATGTAAACAATTCAGTCAGTAGGTATAGATTTTATTTACATAATTGATTTTAGGATGCAGAAATGCATTACATTTACTTTTGACTGAGGCATGGAAATCAGACTACTCACATGTTTCCATTATGCATACGTTATTGTCAATATTTCATTATTTTATTCATACGGGGTGTTATAATATAGACAGTTAAATTCCAAACAGGTTGATGTTGATACGCAGAGCATGTAGTGAGATGTCTTTGTCGGGATTACTGGGGAGTGTATAGCTTTCGTTCTATCTAAGGCTGCCATCCCTCTGTGTATCACAACCCAACTTTCAGCTGTTTGCATCTAATTTGTGTTTTTAATTGCAGAAGTTTGATTAAACCCAGCCCCAAGTGTTAAATGGCATTAGGCACAGCCATATGTTTTGGTGGCAAATATGCAGATATCCATTTCATTTTCTTTTTCTCGTTCGAGGCAGTCGTTGCTTCCTTTTGCGTGTGAAGTGGCTACGATTGCATCTGCCCTAACCTAACTTAATGTTTCCTGAGTTGTGCTCGCTCTCTCTCTGTGACCTTTAATCTAAGACGTACAGAGCGCTCCCAACTATCATGGTTGTCAGTTTGGAAATTGTAATCTCCTCTGAAAAGTCTTTGCGAGTGGAGCTGGATTACTCCGAGATAATTAATCATATTCAGTCGCATGAAAACAAATTTTGTTTACATGTTTAGGATTACGCGCAATGAGGGGAAATGAGTAAAATTCTGCAAGGAGCTCTGTAAGCAAGGTAAAGCGTTTAGCTGCAAAGGATGATCGCACAGGCAGAAATGTTGAAGGAAAATAAAATTCTAAATGGCTCATTGAAGCCGCCTCAGGGTTCGAGACGCACTTTCTTCCGAAAAAACCTGGGCAGTGAACCAGGTGAGCTGCCTTTGACTGAAATGAAAAATATGAAGAATCTTTTTATTCTTTTCACATTCATGCCGGACTTCTCCATGGGCCCTCTTTTAATTTCGCAAAATCCGGCTCTGGTTCTGTTTTTTTCTCATTGAAAAGCACACATTCTTCTGAAAAAGAAGAGGGAAAAATCAGTTCCTTTTTTCAATTACCCCCATCTACTTCACCTTCTCCCTCCTCCCCAGATCTGCCTCCCTCGGAGAAAGAAAGCAGTCGGAGAAGGGGGGGTCGCTTTTCACTGGCGTTGCGGCCCCCCTCCCTCTCTAATTCGTCCAGGCCTCCACTTTTATGCATGAAACACAGAAGTAGATTGAAAGCATTCAGTGGCCATTCAGACGCTGAAGAAAAGAGATCCTCTGAGCTTTATTAGATATGAAGATCTACAATAAAAATCAATTTCTGGCCTCTTTATGCAGTTTAAATGACAAAGCTTCCACCCATTCAGCCGGCATTGTGTGGCAGAAAGTAATTCTGCAGCAGTGGGCGAGACAAGAGCCCTGTATACTTTCTGACCCGATTGCAGATTCTAATATGATACAGACCTACTGAGATAATGGCAGGCACTTAATATCATCTGTGGAGAGGAAGAAAAAGTTATCTGATATCTTTTGGGGGGTTAAACACTTTCATGGTCAGAATATTAAGTAGACCAAGACGGACGAGGATTTCTCTGAACGTGGTCCACCTGTATCCCGGAAAACAGCTGAAAATGGAAATCTGCTGTTAAGCGAGAACTTGTGACAGCGTGTTCAGGCTACTATCTTTGCTTTCCTTCATGTCTGTGGCATTACAATCAATGCTGAGAAGAAATTGTGCATGTTTCCTTGTCTCTGGTTATTTATTTGTTTGATGACATGAATGTGACATTTGGTTTGATTTTCCATCATCTAAAATAGTCTGTAATCTTTATAATCCATCTAATTAAACAAATAATTAACTCTAGAGAAATGCATTTTTAATGCTTTAAGGACTATTTTGGTGGGTGGAAAGTCAAGTAGGCTACACCATTTAGCTAGTGATTTTTTTGAAAATGTGTTACAATTGCACCATAGTGCCCTGCGTGCTGATATATAGTCATATCTCACATCTGAGAGTGTTATATTGCATTTATACAACAGTTCGATGGCACAAGTGTTTAAATACAGAAACAAAAATACAATGGAGTGTCTTTAAAAGCCCTCTTTTGTGATGAACTACTTTCTTTCACCACAAGTTCAAATCTGAAGTTGACAGTTTAACAGCTGAGCCGAAGCCTCTATTACTAATTCCAAAATGTCACGTTAAAACTAGTAACGAAGCTGCGTCAAACTGTTGTTGAAACTAAAAATAACTTCCGTTATAGTGTCAGTTTTTTAATGTAAAAGTCTTTCATGCTGAAAACAGTCTCTTGTCGCCATCTAATGGTGGAACAATGTAATAAAAATCACCATCACGAACACACACCGTTTCTCAATACTAAACATTATTATGTAATACTATAAAATAGTATTTATTGAATAACAATATTTAATAAACAACAACAACAGCTATCATAAAAGTTGCTAGGCAGTTCAGTCAAAAGTACAAAGGCAGCGCTCTGATATACAGCATCAAATTTATATAAACATGAGACTTTGCCAAAACGATCTTTTCTGGAACGAATAATGTATTAATCAGATCAAAGACTACTGTTAGATTTACCCATACAGAATTATATTTCATGTGTTACCACTACAGAGACATCAGATCCAGCGGCAAATTCCAAATGCAACTGAAGCATATGCATAGAATGAATTATTATAACTTTATATGTTGCCATGGGTGCTAAAATATTTATCATTATATTTAATGTTCTTGCTGTGAATATACTTATACGTGTATAAGTGTACTTAAAATTGCCTAATACGCTTTTTGTTATAAATTAAGTAAATATTACTAGTCATTTTTTCAGTGTACGACAAATCATGCTCATTTAAATTATAAAGACATTGGTTGTACCTTATTTTGATGGTCCTTTTTGAACATTCTGTTGACTATAAACAATGTTACACCTACATGTCTACCAACTCTCATTAAAGTGTTAGTAGAATATTAATAGATTGGTAGGCTTAGGGTTAGAATAAGTTGACATCTACTAGCAAAGATGCTTATAGTAAGTGCAATGTCTGTTGGAAGACCATCACAATAAAGCTTTAGCAGATATTAAAGGATAACTGTTGCCAAAATGCAACCTGGGCTGTTTTTTTTTACTGTAAACAAGACAAACTTATACCTAAAAGCATAATTACGACAAACGAGCCGTTTTTGAGACTGACTGTGATTTAGTTTTGTGGTCAATGGCCGGTGAATGGCCATCAATATTTTTACAACACTATGAAGGCACGACACACCATGACACTTTGCTCGAAGTATCGCCTGGGTCTCTACACATGAACTCGAGCATTGAGAACATTGTTTGTGTACACTGAGTTTACTAAAAAGAAAGTTTTTGAACAACTCACTTACACTGTTTGGGTTTCCGCTCGCAGCCATCTTGCCAGTCAAGAAGTGTCGATCTCTGAATGCGAATGAATGGACTCCAAAGGATGAAATATTAGGCTTATATGAGGCTCTTTTTACAACTAGAAGGTTAATATTGTTTTTCACTTGCGACAAAACAACGAATTAGCCGTGCATTTATATGGAAATATGCTTTAGGAGCTATCCATCCTCGCACTTGGAGATCGACACTTCTTGACTAGCAAGACGGCCGCGAGCGGAAACTCAAACAGTGAAAGTGAGTTGTTCAAAACCTTTCTTTTTAGTAAACTGTGTGTACACAAACAATATTCTCAATGCTCGAGTTCATGTGTAGAGACCCAGGCGATACTTCGAGCAAAGTTTCATGGTGTGTCGAGCCTTCTTAGTGTTGTAAAAATATCGATTTTGATCCGCTCAAATGTATGCCCCTAGTATTCCCATTCACCGCCAACTGACCACAAAACTAAATCACGGTCAATCTCAAAAACGGCTCGTTTGTCGTAATTATGCTTTTAGATATATGTTTGTCTCCTTTACAGTTAAAAAAAACAGCCCAGGTTGCATTTTGGCAACAGTTATCCTTTAAACAGTTACCAAATATTATCAGGTAAATACTTAATCTGCATTTCTATACAGTACATTTGTACATACATATTTATAAGCAGCTGGTGTTAAACTTTCGCTGCATATTTTTGCATACTCTCAAAATACTTGATTTGCAAGATTACAACCTGACTTGTCTTGGCAGAGCACCTTGTGACCACTACACACTTACTGGGACACACAGGTTGTAAGCTTAGCCTGACATAGGGCTTTGACAGAAACCATGTGGTTGGAGTAGGAAAAAAAAACTCTTCCAGAACAAGCCTAGCAGTGCTTATCTGTTTTAAGAGCCCAGCTGTGCTAATAGCATAATTCAATAGAGGAGGAGCAGTCTACTTCACAGTGCCACAAAGGTAATCTGATTGAGTTTAACAGGAAATTAAAGGCAAGACTGGGCTCATGTTAGTTTTAGGCACATCCAGAATAGGGTTTCAGCCTCCTGATAGATAAGCACTTAAGACACGCTGTAAAAGTATATGATGCCTTTTCTCTCGCAATAAAAGTATCTGGGAGTGCTAAACATTTGCCTCCTTTTCAGCCTTTTCATTACTCAAACGCCGATAGGCCCGAAAGCCGGACCTCAAGCCATTATTCAAAGTTTCTATGACGTGTCCTTTCACGCTGGCTGCTTTTTTACCGGGAACTACAAGTTAATTGTTGCTCTACAGCAACAGATTAACCGAAGCGTTTGTCACGTTATTTTTCTGAGCGCCAAGATAAACGATCAGAGGTGTTCTAATGAAAAAGGACTTTGGCGGCCTGCGTGTCCGTCTGCGACGCAGACATGCCGATGAATTGGCATTGCGAAGCCCATCTCCAAGGGCAGAGGAATAAATATCAGTTCCAGACTTCTTTCCTCCACGTCAGCGCAGCCACTACAGTCAAGCGATTGTTTTATTTTAAAGTGTTGACTGCAAGACAAGCTCTTATTTTAAATTAAACTTTCAAGGTCTCTGAGTCATTTATTTTTGTCAAAAGAGCACCAGAATGAAATTCCGGGTAACAATAATAAATCCTCGGCGGACATAAATAAGCGACAATAACTTTTCTCGGTGTCCTACCGCGACGCTCGCTGTTTGTTTGTTCGTGCGGCAGCATGAGGAAAATCCAAGACATCCAGATTCCTTTTGAAAGACATAAGACGTGGAACAAATTCTGCTTGAAAGGGTTTGTGTCTTAGTTCCTTTGTCTTGGAATCTGCTGTCCTCAGGTAGGTGTGACTTAGAAACATGTCCTCAGGGAAATGGCTTCTCTTCTGGCAGCTGCTGACCGCTCGGCTGTGACCGCCGGGGCTTGATTGAAAGATAAATAAACCAAGGTGTCCCGGTGGCTTGAGCTAAAGTGAAGAACTGTGGCATACTGGCTTTGCCAAAGACGTCTTGCAATGCCCTGGAGAACACAGCACTGCATTGACTGAAAACAAAGATGCTATTAGCTAGCTTAGGCACTATCTTCTCTCCACACTACACCTCCCATGACACCGCACACTCCAGTCAGGCCTGCATTTTTACGCTTTTATATATTTATTTATTTTTGTTGCGTTGCCTTTTTCTGCTTTTTCTAAGAAAAACACATCCTTAAAGGGATTATGTTGTTCTGTAGAAGTTAAATAATTATCAATGCTTATTCCCTTCTGATTAGCCGTGCACTCTCTTTTGCTCAAACGTAAACCGTATTATTCAACTGCATTTTTGGAAATAGAAAGGATTGTTGGATTTCATCCAGCAGATAATGCTTTTCAAACAGGATAATATAAAAGGTGACTGTTCATCTCAGGGTTCGCTTACCTAAATGAGTTCACACAGAATAGTTTATTTGTCAAACCTGTACAACTTTGAAAATAACGAATGAAAACCGGAACTGTCAAGATCTAAAATGTCAAAATAGCACCATTAAAGTATCATTAAAGTAGTACAAATTACCTTTTTGCTGTATTCCAATTTTTCTGAAGTATTGTGATATTTTTTTATTTGAGGAACAGGAGGAAATGTACAAAAGTGAAAATTCGGTCATTAATTACTCAAACTCTTGTTGTTCCAAACCTGTAAGACCTTTGCACATCTTGGGAACACAAATAAAAATATTTTTGATGAATTCCAAGAGCTCAGACAACAATGCAACTAAGACATTCAAGGCCCAGAAAGGTAGTAAGGACATTGTTAAAATAGTCCAATGTGACATCTTTGGTTTAACCTTGATGTGCACAAAGAAAACAAAAATAACTTTATTTAACAATTAACATTTCTTCGGTGTCAGGCTCAGTGATGCAGGATTTAATTTTAATTAATAAAATTACAGTTGAAACACGTCACATGGACTGTTTTAATGATGTCCTTACTACCTTTCTGGCCCTTAAACAGGTTAGTTGCGTTCCTGTCTATGCAGGATCAGAAAGATTTAAGCCTTTAAGACCCTTTTCAAGATCATTTTCACATATTTTGTTTATTTTACTGTAAAATTGTAACTAAATGTGATATTTTCAAGTGCAAGGTCTAATGTTTTTCAGAAAACAAATGGCTTCAAAAAAAAGTACAGTTATTAACCATTATTGTTGTGTGGTGAGTTTGTAAACAGAATGTAATTAAACAACAATAAAAAAATTTATATATATATATATATATATATATATAAAAAAGAAAAATCATGATCAAAATAATCCAACACTTCTTACTTCAAAATTCAACTATTTTACAAGTATTTTGACACTGGGTTGCACAGTTTTTATTCAGGAGGCTTTTTTGTTCATGCACGCACACATTTACATATGCATACACATGCATACACCCATACATTTAGACACACTGATTCATTTTAGCGATATGGAAAAATATGGTCTCATCAAAAATCACCTCTTGTAATGTTTACTCCTAATTCGCCGTGTGTTTGTTCATTTCGTTTGTTATTTTATGCAATCCAAAACTCTGCGCTCCTTGTCTCTCCATTCAAATTCCTTCTTCCTGTTCTCCCGGAAATCTGCCATCATTTGCAGATGGAGCGCAAGAAATTACCGTAATAAGCCATATTGCCATATAAGCCATATGATGGTGCAAACGGTTGAAGAGTTATGGTAACATGAATACAGCTTGGTTTCATGTGTCTGCGCCGACACATTCAGTTTAAAAGTGTAAAACTGTTAAAAGTGATAATTTAATCAAAAAAATCTTAATTTGTGTTCCGAAGATGAACAAAGGTCTTACAGGTTTAGAACAACATCAAGGTAATTAATGTAATTAATGACAGATTTTTTACATTTTTGGGTGAACTATCCCTTTAATTTTACAGACATTCAACCCTAAAACATAATACAATGCAAAGCATAATTAAATATATAAAAAATATTTTTAAATATAATGTGGGTAAAACACCTGTGGAAAAAAATATGGAAAAACCCTTCATATTAACATGCTATTTGAAAAAAAAAAATAAAATAAGTGTTTAACTTTGTAATTATTTGTGAAATTAGAAAAGGCATACTAACACATTAAATTAAATCTTTATGTTTTGAAAACATTTTTTTTTTACTGTGTACATGTTTTTATAACTTTTCTTAGAGTTGTTGTTCTAATGATAATCTTGACATCTGCCCTATGTGTTCTTGTGAGAAAAGCGAGCGATGTCTGATATGAGGATGAATCCTTCTTTTCAGTTATATATTTTCAAAGAAATGGTTGATTCAGTTTGTACAACATGATTTGTTTACAAATCAGATCACTAGTTCAACTTTCTGCCTCATTGGTCCAGTAGCAACAGTTAACAGCTCATTGGAGGGGAATATTAAGAGTGGTGAAGACTTTGCTCATATGGTCGTTTATATATTTTAATTATACTTCTTGAAAGTCTGTCAGTCTCCATTCACGATGAGTGGAGAAGAGCTAACCTTGTTTGACAAAGTTCAGAACTTGTCTTTTTGTGTTTCAGGGAAAGTCAGACGGGTTTGAAATGACATAAGGGTGAGTAAATGAAGACAAAATGTTCATTTTTGGTTGAACTAATCCTTTTTATCATTGTAGGCACAGAGAGAATGAAATCAAATGGTGAGATGCAGGAAAAGCATGCATAAAACAAAGTGATGACTGACAATAAGGGTATTATCATGATGAACAAAATACAGTTGCTGTCATATTTGGCTGCAGTAATCACACACAATTGTCAAAATAAAGCAAATCCCACCCTTAGTGCGTTGGACAAAGCTGACAGTATTGCTCTGAGGTGCCATATTCTCTTCCTTTCAGTCCTGTGAACAAAAAAGTGGGTAGCACAGCAAATGCATTTTAAGGATTGCCAAAGCATGATCGACACTTGCATAGTCTACAGGCATCTTGACACCAATCATTTACATAAACATTGTGCTGCACACAACATTATTTTGCATCCTAGTTTAAGTATGTCTATTTATTGAATTATGCAAATTGATTCTAAAATATTCATCTTTTGTCTCTCGTCACACATGACAAATGACAAGGAACAACAATGATCGTCAAAATGCAAACATCTGAGTCATTTATGAAACATGATAATGAGTGAATCCAGAGGGAAAACATATTTTTACGAAAGGATATGACAATGGAAAGCGCTAGAGATGTTCACTGCTGGTGACACAGGGACACCGTTTACCCACATGTTACCTTGACATCATCATCAGTTTTCACAAACATCTGTCCAGTAATAAACACTGACAAGATCACTCAGTTTGTTAAGTATCAGTCTAAAAAAAAAAGGCCTGAATGTAGATGGTTTCATCTGGACCATTTGATGAGATTATTAGCAATTTCTACCACAGACTTTTGATTTTGCCCTTCCTCCTTTAAAAGTAGGTTCAGACCTCGTTCATCTTTGACACACATTCAGATGTTTTTGATGAAATCCGAGAGCTTTCTGACCCTGCATAGACAGCAACACAACTGACATGTTCAAAGCCCAGAAAGGTAGTAAGGACATCATTAAAATTGTCCATTTGACATCAGGTAACCATAATGTTATGAAGCTACAACAATATTTTTGTGCAAAAAGAAAACAAAAATAGCAACTTTATTCAACACTTTCTTGTCTTTCATGCCAGCCTCCGACACGCATTTAAGAGAGTAAATTATGGCTGAACCTGTAACGTATCTGGTCTTCCCTGTCATCATGAACTCTTGCACCACACTTCATGGACTACAATCCCCATAAGCCACTGCACCAATCACTGCACACATCTGTTCCTCATTTCCCACTGATCTGATTGCTGCAAACACCTGTTTCACATTTACTGACTGCATTTAAGCCACTCTCACACACAGCCACCTTGCGAAGTCTAATTGTTCCAATGGTCATTATTCTAAGCGTGTTTCTCTGGATTGGATTGCCTGTGTATGACTCTGGACTGTGTACCCCGTTTTTGATTCCTGCTGCCTGCCATTTGCGACCACTGCTTGATTATTGAACTGTTTCCCGGATTACCTACGTTGTTCCTGTTTCCTGGCGTTTACTCCTGCTTGTTGACTATTCTAATAAAGCCTTGCAAATGGATCCGCACGTCTCTGACTCCTCCTTGTGACAGAAGACTTCGCCACACCCGGATCCAGCGGCTTTATTCAACCACCAGCATCACAACATGGACCCAGTCGACCAACTTCTGCTCCTCCGACAGGAAGATCTTCCCATTGAGGATTATTTACTACAGTTTCGTAGGTTATCACTTCAAGTACCTTTGTATGATGAAGTATGGCTGAGGGACTTATTCCGCTTTGGACTCAATGAACCCATTAAATCGCTGTTGCCTGGAGGGGAATTTAAGTGTTCGGTGGAGGACTTTATGAATTATGCGTTGGTGTTATGCGGCTCTCCGCTTACTGTGAGAGCTCTAGAAGAGCCACAGCACAAGAGGTCTGCTAGCCCAGAACCACAGCAGCCACACTTTACCACGGGGTGGAAAAGGCTAATTTCTAGCGTGGAGGACCCACCGCTGCTGTCGGTTCGAGCAGCTGGTCTCCCAACCAGCCCTCCAGTGACTGCGCCGCCAGAGCGCCCTCCAGTGACTGCGCCGCCTGAGCGCCCTCCAGTGACTGCGCCGCCAGAGCGCCCTCCAGTGACTGCGCCGCCAGAGCGCCCTCCAGTGACCACTCGCTCAGAGCCTGCTCTTCCAGAGTCTCCGCTGGAGACGCCCAGCCCTCCTGAATCTCCGCTGGGGTCGTCCAGTTCTCCAGAGCCCGCTCCTCAAGAGCGTCGTCCAGAGCCCGCTTCACAAGAGCGTCGTCCAGAGCCCGCTTCACAAGAGCTCCGCTACACTCCGCTGGTTCCGCCCAGCCTTCCAGACACTCCGCTGGTTCAGCCCTGCCTTCCAGAGACTCCGCTGGTTCCGCCCAGTCTTCCAGAGACTCCGCTGGTTCAGCCCAGCCTTCCAGAGACTCCGCTGGTTCAGCCCTGCCTTCCAGAGACTCCGCTGGTTCCGCCCAGCCTTCCAGAGACTCCGCTGGTTCAGCCCCGCCTTCCAGAGACTCCGCTGGTTCCGCCCAACCTTCCAGACAATCCGCTGGTTCAGCCCTGCATTCCAGAGCCTCCGCTGGTTCCGCCCAGCTTTCCAGAGACTCCGCTGGTTACATCCAGTCGTCCTGAGATTCCTGTCTGCCCGGTTCTGGTCACGGAGCTCAAGCATGGACTGTTCCCACCCACCCTCCCTGCTGCTCCAGTCCTGCCACCTCTGTCTCCTGATAGTCCCTCTACTCACCCCCATCCCACCTTCGTGGCAGAGGACTTGCCGTGGGACTGCCAGTCGCCATCGGTGTCCAGACTGAAGGACCCCTCACCATCACCTCCAGTCTCAGAGTCCTGGACTCCACCTCGGTCCTCCGACCCTGCGGCTCCACCCCGGCTCTGTGCTCCCTCGTCTCCGTTGTCGGCCGTCGGCCCAACAGCTCCTCCGGGCTCCATCGTCTCTCCGGCTCCGCCCCGGTCAGTCGTCACCCCACCTTCGCCTCTGGACTCTACTCCTCCGGCTGCGCCTCGTCACTCCGTCCTGCCGGCTCTGTGGACCTCCTCCCTCCCGTGGGCACAGCCTCGATCCTCTGTCACTCCGGCTCCGCTGCGTACCTCCGGACCTCCATCTCCGCCGGGGTCGCCAGAGCCTTGGGTTCCGCCTTGGCCCTCCGGATCCTCTGTGTCGCCCAGGACCATCGACTCTCCGGTTCCGCCTCGGGCTCCACCGGCTCTACCTCCGTCGGTCGGCCCCATGCAGGAGCCAACCCTTCCTCCTCCATGGCTTCTCCCTCCGTCGGCTCCGCCTCATTTCGTGGTTCCAGTACCACTACATGGACCTGGCCCTCCATCCCTCCCCCTGTTCCGCCTCCGCTCCACCACCCTCAAGATGGTTAAGGTGGTTAGAGCGTCTGGAAGCCGCTCCTTGCGGAGGGGCTATGTAACGTATCTGGTCTTCCCTGTCATCATGAACTCTTGCACCACACTTCATGGACTACAATCCCCATAAGCCACTGCACCAATCACTGCACACATCTGTTCCTCATTTCCCACTGATCTGATTGCTGCAAACACCTGTTTCACATTTACTGACTGCATTTAAGCCACTCTCACACACAGCCACCTTGCGAAGTCTAATTGTTCCAATGGTCATTATTCTAAGCGTGTTTCTCTGGATTGGATTGCCTGTGTATGACTCTGGACTGTGTACCCCGTTTTTGATTCCTGCTGCCTGCCATTTGCGACCACTGCTTGATTATTGAACTGTTTCCCGGATTACCTACGTTGTTCCTGTTTCCTGGCGTTTACTCCTGCTTGTTGACTATTCTAATAAAGCCTTGCAAATGGATCCGCACGTCTCTGACTCCTCCTTGTGACAGAACCACTGACGTCACATGGACTATTTTAACAATGTCCTTGCTACCTTTCTGGGCCTTGAATGTGTATGTTTTTCACATACTATATAGTACTATATAGTAGGGAAGTATTTGATTTCGGACGCATACGCCTTATTCAGCCTGCCGCCATTTTGAATCGAAAACGAGGCTGTGAGGGATAGCAGTCCAGCAGCGCCCACTGTGGCATATTGTTGCGTACCGGGATGTAGATTGTATAACCGTAAAATAATACGTCATTTCACATTTTTCCACAGGACAAAGAACTTCAGAAAATGTGTATTATTAAAGTTCGACGGGACATAGGACCTAACTTTCAGGTAACAATATTGCATTTATTTAAGAAAATGACTGTGGAAACTAGCCGGTTGGCTAATTGCTCATTTATAATTTAAACGTTTACGCAGAGCTAAAATTTTATGTTTTACTACAACAACTAAACTAAATATCTCAATTTGTATAGATTACAAATAACACAAGAGTGTGCTCCTAACATTTTACTCAGGATTGTTTTTCAAAAACACTGACTGGAATTAGGAAGCTTAAGGAGGGTTCAGCTCCGTCTGTGTGTACCTGAACTCAAAGACCTCACGAAAAGAAAACCTTGCGATCGTAAATGAAAAAGATATTATTTTTATGATGTTTTAAAAATGAACATGCTTAATAGTTTGTGTTAAGAGCCTGCAGTTAGATCGTAAGCCTCTTTCAGACAACATGTTAAGTCATACAAAAAACAGTGGGTAGAAAGTTTATTTTTATGCAAAGCGATCAAAAGATAACATTTATTTATTAGTTTGCCGTGTAGAGTTTGAGGTCAACCCCTTTTAAAATCGCAAAATGATATTCAGAACATTATTTTTTGTTTCTGTTTTGCTTTAGACAAGGAAAACGTCATGTTTAACGTAATTTCATAATAAAGGTCGGTAAGATGCTTATGAGCTGCAGACTCTTAACACAAACCATTAAGCATTTTAATCTATATAACATCATTTGAAAAACTCTGTATAAGCGTTTAAAGGAAGATAAACATGCTCACATTAGAAATTAGCAGTCTTTCCACAGTCATTTTCTTAAATAAATGCAATATTGTTACCTGAAAGTTAGGTTATATGTCCTGTCGAACAATCCACGTTTTCTGGAGTTCTTTGTCCTGTGGAAAAATGTGAAATGACGTATTATTTTACGGTTATACAATCTACATCCCGGTACGCAACAATACGCCACAGTGGGCGCTGCTGGACTGCTATCCCTCACAGCCTCGTTTTCCATTCAAAATGGCGGCTGGCTGAATAAGGCGTATTGTAAGAAAATATCTCAATGAGACCACATTTGTAACTCTGGACCACAAAACTTGTCTTTAGTAGAATGGGTATATTTGTAGCAATAGCCAAAAATACACTGTATGGGTCAAAATAATCGATTTTTCTTTTATGCCATTAGAATATTAAGTAAGGATCATGTTCCATTAAAATATTTTGTAAGTTTCCTATCATAAATATATCAAAACTTACTGTTTGAGTAGTAATATGCATTGCTAAGAACTTCATTTGGACAACCTTAAATTTTCTCAGTATTTAAATTTTTTTTGCACCCTCAGATTCCTGATTTTCAAAAAGTGGTATCTCAGACTGGTTTTGTGGTCCAGGGTCACATTTGAAGAAAAGAATGGTCTGCTGTGATTTTCCTTATTCTCCATTTAGTGTAAAAGAATGTGATATACACTTGCAAACAGCACTTGAACTTCTTGAATCTTGAATCTTACTGTTGGAGTTTTAAATGTTTTGCGATCTTAAAACCTAAAAAATGTCTTTCAAGACAAAACCTAAAGGAATAGTATACAATTACAAAAAGTTTTTTTTATTTTATTTGAACGTAATTTATACATGTGATGGCAAAGCTGAATTTTAAATGTCACACAGTTCTTCAAATATTACTTGAATATGCTTTTTTAGTGCTCAAGAAATATTTTATTGTTATGACATTGTTATAAAATGGTTGTGCTGCTTTATATTTTTGTAGAAAACCATAACACATTTTATTAAATAGAAGGTTCAAAAATCTAGTGATAAATTTAAAGCATTTTTGCTGTGAAGAGACATCGTCGCCTTGGAATTATAAGGTTCTATCTGCATTCTGAGCAGTTTTGAGAGATTAAACTTCATAGGTTTCATAGACTTCTATAGGTAGAACCCTTTTTTGTTTCTAACAGAGGCCCAAAATGTACACCGCGTACAAAAAAAAAAAAAAAACATCACATAATGTAAATAAGAGTATGTGAATAACTCCATGTTGACAAAAACATCAGATAGAACCGTATAATTCCAAGGCGACAACGTTGGTTTCTTTAAAAAACAGAAATAAATGGAAATAAAAATAAAACATTATACTGACATCTAAAGTCAATTTTTTGTCCATTCAGTTTTGTCATCTGTCAGAATTATGTGTATTTAGGGGTTTAATTAAACATTATTACCATGTTTTAAAAAAAAATAAAAATAATGAATTGGTATATCATGTAGTTAATTTGATTGCAAGTTTGAATCGATCAGCGGCCCTAGTTTTTCTTTCAGCTCAGGTTTGTGTGTAGGATGGCATTGTGAATAGCTGTGGTTTCGACCCCAAATCCTCCTCAGTGTGTGGACACAGAAGTTTGAATCTTTTCATTGCGCTTAAAGTTGGAGTGCGGACGCAGTGCCAGTTCTCTACGGTTACCACTTCGCTCCCTCGCCCCTCTCTTTTTCAAAAATAAATCAAAGGGGGTATTAGGCAGCAGGGTTATCCCCGCCACTTTGCTGGAGGCAGCTGCTAATCTGTGCGTTTTGGAGAAACGAGGTTAGTTAAGCATTTTAATGGCCCTAGTCCTGTGGTAATTAGGCCTGGCCTAGAGGGAGCTCTGCTTGAGCCACTTGGGCCCTGAAATCAAGCCAGGGAACTAATGCCCTCGCGCACACACAATGATCCTGAACTAATTCCCTGAGTAAACATTTTCTTTCCCTTCTCCTCATGGTGGCTTTCTCTTTAAAGTCCTCAAAGGGCCAATTCCTCTTTCTCTCTTCCCTTCTTCTCGTCTTGCTCTCTCATCTCTCTCTGCCATCCGTCCCTCCCTCTGCTAATATTTTTAGAGGACAGTTTTTCTTCTCTAGGTCTCTTTTCTTTCTTTCTTTCTTTCTTTCTTTCTTTCTTTCTTTCTTTCTTTCTTTCTTTCTTTCTTTCTTTCTTTCTTTCTTTTCTTGCACATATCATTAGCATTTAAAGAAGAAGGTTTAGAGTTATGGCTGCAGTTTTTGTGTATGGTTAGTGTTTTGAATCATTTTTGGTTGGTACATTCATTCATGAACTGTATCTGAATGTTCACTTCATCAAGTGCTCTTTTTGTTCTCTGGATTGTAAAGTGATTCTTTGCTGTTTTATCAAGTGAAAAAATGCTTCAAACTATTCATTCAGTGAGTCAGTTGTCCAAACGATACAGACTGAATCATGGACTAATTCAGACATTTTTGGCAAATGATTCATTGAAAAGAAATTTCTGGACTAATTTCTAAACAGTCTGCGGAATATACAGTATGCATAACAGCTTGTAGCTTTATAACACATAACAGTAGCTTTATTACTGAAAATCTATTTGATTTATAAAGGTTAAACTGTAACACTTTACACTAGGTTTAATTCTTGATCTTACACTACTAAACCAATAAAAACAACTTAACAAAATAAAAAAAACAGTAAACCAATTTAAAAACAGTAAAAATAGCAATATTGTGAAATATTCTAATTTTAGATAACTGTGTTCTATTTTCATGTATTTTAAAATGTATTCATGTGATGGCAAAACTGAATTTAAGTAACATTTATTATTATTATCAGAATGCTAACTAATGTAACCATCTTTGTTGTCGCTTTGGACCAATTAAAAGCATCCTTGTTAGAAGAAAAAAAAAAAAACTAAACTTAAACTAATAGCTCCACTAGAGATTTTGACAAAGTTTGAGAAGTATTTTTCTTATTATTGACAAATTATGGAATGCATTTAAATGTTCAGCAGGTTTTTTGTTTCCTGGATTGTAAAATGTTTCTTTACTGTTTTATAGAGTTAAAAAAAATACTTCAAGCTATTTATTTAGTGAGTTAGTTGTCCAAATGATACTGATTCAGACAGATTTGCCAAATGATTAATTGAAAATAAATTTCAGGTCTAATTTCTAGACAGTCTGCGGAACTTGCATAGGTTATTTGCTGAAACATTGTAATAAAATAGCTTTATTACGGAAAATCTGTCATTTATTAAAGTTGAGATTCTACAACCTGTGAAATAGTTAAACTATCACTTTACAGTAAGGTTTAATTCTTGAACTAACGCTACAAAACTGTTAAAATGTTTGGGGTGATTAGAAAAGTTAGATGATTTCGAAAGTCTATTGTTATCAGAACACAATAAAAAAAATAGTATTATTATGTAATATTTTTGATGAACAAAGTTCAACAGAACAACATTTACAGTTAAAAATAAAGGTGCTTTAAAAGCTTTTTCACAGCGATGCCTAATTTTTCGGTTCCACAAAGAACCATTCAGTCAAAGGTTTTTTAAAGAACTATCTCTTACATTTTTATAATCTGAAGAAGCTTATTTCGCCACAAAAAAACCCTTTGTGACACAGAAAGGTTCCTCAGATGTTAAAGATTCTTTATGGAACCATTTAGACATAAACGGTTCTTCTATGGCATCATGAAGCACCTTTATTTTTAAGAGTGTACTTGAAATACACTTTTTATAACAAATGTAAAAGTCTTTTCTGTCACTTTTGACCAATTCAAAGCATGCTTGTTGGACAAAAAGAATGATGAATTAACAAATGACAGTAGTGTAAGTATAAAGTATTCTTTCTTCAGTCGTAAAGAAAGGATGTTTTTTGAGGAAAACATTTCAGGATTTCTCTCCATATAATGGACTTCTATGGTGCCCCCGAGTTTGAACTTCCAAAATGCAGCTTTAAATGCAGCTTCAAAGTGCTCTAAATGATCCCAGCCGAGGAAGAAGGGTCTTATCAAGCGAAACGATCGGTTAATTTCTAAAAACATTTACAATTTATATACTTTTTAATCTCAACACAGAGTACACACAAAGTTAGACAAGATGAGCATTTGAGGTTAAAAAGTATATATATAAGTATATATATTGTATTTTTTTTATTTTTTTTATTTTTTTTTAGAAAATAACTGATCGTTTAAGACCCTACTTTCCTCGGCTGTGATTGTTTAGAGCCATTTGAAGCTGCATTGTAGAAGTTCAAACTCGGGGGCACCATAGAAGTCCATTATATGGAGCGAAATCCTGAAATGTTTTCCTCAAAAAACACAATTTCCTAACGACTGAAGAAAAAAGACACAAACATCTTGGATGACAAGGGGGTGAGTACATTATCTGTAAATTTTTGTTCTGAAAGTGAACTACTCCTTTAACTAACTATTGTAAAATATTACTAATTATACTAATAGCTCTGCTAGAGACGCTATACTGTTATAAGTACACCAAGCAACCACTGCATTAAATGATGGTAAAAGATAATAATAATATATAATGAACTATAAAAGGTTAATGTTAAATGTTATATGTTTTAGCCTCCATTTGTGTATAGCCATGCACACTTGCAAGCATGCTTTCCATCTCACTTCTCTCTTTTCTTTGAGCGTCTAGAGGCCCCTGGGCCCAGGCTGCCATTGTGTCCTAACACAAAAGCAACACATCACATTTGAAGTGCTGCATATCTTCCTGGACTCATATTAGTCATACTCGGTTGATAAAAAAAGAATTGGCTTGCTTAATTAAACCGCTAACAACAACGAAAAAGATAAACAGGCCTCAGTGTTAAACATTCAGGAACCTCGACGCTCTGCTCCATGCTCTGTTTCACTTGTTGTTTGGTGTGGAGCGAAAAATAAAAAATAGCAGTACACATGTCTGAATGTCAGATTAGACCGTAATAGACAGGGTCAGAGAGATCAAGGTATTAAACTCTGTTGTTCTACAAATATCAGGTTTGGAGTGCGAATGCTCAGGTAGCGCTGTGTTTTAGACAGATCAGGGTGTCTGTGACAGTAGTGAAGTGACATGAGGACCCCGAGGTGTATGAGACACTGAAACGGGTTCAGTTTTTCCAGGAATAGGGCTTGTTTGGCTCACAGTCAGTGCCTTTGTCAGAGTCATCTTCATCTCTCCTCTCCGCGTGCTAAACGCTGCCCCGGGCCACTGTGTCAGGAGGTATTTATCTTCTCTGTGCGCGTATATCTGACTGACGGCATATAAGTGTGTGCGTACGGGTCTCAGAGGACGATTCTTTTAGGGGACGTCGAATTTCTATGATTACCTTTACGGCCTCAGTACTTTCTGATTAATGCCACTTGCACTGTGACTCGCTATATAAATAAAATCTGCAAATAATGCTCCTTTGAATGTATGATGTCTATGTTATCGCATGGACGCAGTACATCATTTAGGAATCCCGTTCATTATTTCTTTAATGTGTGTGCCGCAGTCTAATTTTTCACTACATTATAATTAGGAGATATTAATGGCTAAGAGTCAGTTTAGTTAACTTCCATAAATTTAGCTTAAGCTGTGCGTGTCAGTGTGGCGGCAGTTGTCAGCGTAGTTAAGTTGATTCATCAAAGTATTTTAAGGGAAAGAACAAAACAAATATGGTGTTATAAATGTTAAATGTTAAAAAGCCAAGTACTGATCTCAGTGTATTAATAGCTTATGCTGCATTCAGTACAAGTTAAGCTTAAGCAACAGCATCTGTGCCATAATAATAATATTGATGAAGAAAAACAAGCTTGTTCTTCCTATTTATCAAAAAAACAAAGTTAATATACTGCTACTATTAAACTATTAATATACCTATAGCTTAATAAATTCATTTAACATAAGTTTAATATTATGAAAATCACATACTAACCTTTTCAATGTAGTCAAGTCTAATTTTACTTTATTTATTTGGCAACATAATACCTAAAACCCTAAAACGATAAGTAAAAAGATGAGAATAGCTCATGAGAACTTGACAGCTCAACTAGTACATGTTTTAATAAGTTTTAAACCAATGAAGTTTTTCTAAAATTTATTGACATTTATGCTTTTAAATCCTTTAAAAATTGGCCCCACTTACTTCCACTGTAATTGTTTCACTGTAACACTAATTTCATTTTTTTAAAGGGAAAAAGTGCATTTTGTACTCTTAAAAAGTTGATATACAGTTGAAGTCAAAAGTTTACATACACCTTGCAGAATTTGCTAAATGTTAATTATTTTAGCAAATTCATCCGATCATACAAAATGCATGTTATTTTTTATTGAGCACTGACCTGAATAAGATATTTCACATAAAAAAAACATTTACTATGGTCTACAAGAGAAAATAATAGTTGAATATAAAATGTCCCTGTTCAAAAGTTTACACACACTTGATTCTTAATGCTGTGTTGTTATCTGAATTATCCACAGCTGTTTTTGTATTTTATTTTATTTTATTTTATTTTTGTGTGTTCATGCATCCCTTGTTTGTCCTGAACAGTTAAACTGCCTGCTATTCTTTAAGAAACACAATGCATTAAGAGCCGGGGGGTGAAAACTTTTGGAATTTGAAAAAAGAAGCAAGAATTCATTAAACTGATCAAAGTAAAAGTAAAGACATTTATAATGTTACATAAGATTTCTATTTCAAATTCAGTTCTGACTTTCAATTAAAACATTGATGATGATATTAATAATAATAAATATTTTCCTCAGCACCAACTCATCATATTAAAATGATTATGTGACACTGCTGAAAACTTGAATTTGAAGATCGGGGGAAATTTCACTTATTTTGTCTTCTGGGAAACATGTAAGTATCTTCTGTAGATTCTAAAGGGCAGTACTAAATGAAAAAAATATGATATTTAGGCAAAATAAAAAAAATGGACACATCTTCATTCTGTTGAAAAGTTTTCTCTTAATGCATCGTTCTTTCCTTCTGGAGCATCAATGAGTGTTTGAACCTTCTATAATAGTTGCTTATGAGTCCCTCAGTTGTCCTCAGTGTGAAAAGATGGATATAGTCATATAGTCATTGTTGAAAAGGGTTCAAATACACGCAAATGCTAAAAAAAAAAAAAAAAAAAAATACAGAATTTGTGGGACCTAAAGGATTTTTCTGAAGAAAAGTGGGCAGTTTAACTGTTCAGGACAAAGAAGGAAAAAAAAAAACATTCAGGTAACAACACAGTTTTAAGAATCAAGCGTATGTAAACTTTTGAACAGAGTCATTTTGATAAATTCAACTATTAGTTTCTCTTGTGGACTATATGCTAATGTCTTTTATGTGAAATATCTTATTCAGGTCAGTACTAAATAAAAAATAACATGCATTTTGTATGTTCCCTCATATTTTGCTAAAATAATTATTATTTTGCAGATTCTGACTTAAACTTTTGACTTAAGTCAAAACTAGGCTTAAATGTAAATTATTTGTGCAAATCAACAAATTATGTTGAACCCAGAATAAATTAGGTAAATTTATGTAAGTGCATTACATAACACTTCATTCTATTGTTTCTTTCAGCATTTAGCACAATACTAGCAAGGACATTTTAGTTTGATCCGTACCTGTCTGTTTTCCCTCATTAGCATTAACTATAAGCATTAACATGAAAACTTAAGGTTGAAAGTCTGCAAGAAATGCAGAAACATTTTGATATTTGAGAGAGAGAGAGTGTATTGTGCTATTCTTTTGCTAATAGGCATTAACTTATTGTGTCAGTGGGTGATGTGAATATATGGTTTGTCTAGTCAGTGTGAGTGTGTAGGACTGTGTCTCATCCTGCGAAGAGAGGGTCAGTGGTAGGACTGATGGTCGGACAGATATATGTGTGTGTGTTTGTGTGTGTGTGTGTGTGTCTGTGGGGGTTGACTGAGGCTGGGAGGCTGAGGTGGAATTGATGGATAAGGTTAGCCGAGCTATCAGACAGAAACATCACAATCAAGCCGTCAGCTCAATGCCTCCCTCTCCCTGCTCTCTTCCTCTCTTTGATAAACACAGGAATAGGATTACAATTTGGACAGGTCCTGGGGCAACAGGAAAGGACTGCCCAACCTTTCAGCCCACACCGAACACGCATCACACAGCAAAACAGTTCAAAGAAACACCTAACGGTTACACACAACGGGCTCAGTGTGTGTGTGGGTCGGGTTTTGGTAGCTTTGTGTTCCCACAAGGATACTAAAACATATATTCACATACATTGTAAAAACTAGTGAATGCTCCCCATGAGGAAAATGCTTCACTATACTAAAAAAGTGGATGTAGAAAGATAAAGTAGCCTCAGGGGATTTAAAATATCATTAACTTTGTAAAAAAAAACAGTGGCAGGAAATTAAAAAAGTTTGAAACATGATAGAAAAACTCAGTATATATACAATTTACATAATTATAGCTTTAAATTGTGTAACTGTATATTTTCTTTACAGTTTATTACCTACCATTCACTAGCATTCAAACGTTTTGCCTCAGATTTAAATTAAACATTTTATTCAGCAAGAATTCATTAAAAACTGATTAAAGTAAAAGTAAAGACATTTATAATGTTACATAAGATTTCACATTCAGTTCTGACTTTCAATAAATCAAAACATTGATAATAATAATAATAATAATAATAATAATAATAATAAATGTTTTCCTCAGCACCAAATCATCGTATTAGAATGATTAATGAAGGATTATGTGACACTGCTGAAATTCAGCTTTGCCATCACAGGAATAAATTACATTTAAAAATATATTAAAATTGTAATAATATTTCACAATATCACTGTTTGCTGTATTTTTGATCAAATAAATGAAGTCTTGGTGGGCATTAGTGAAAGCTTTGAATAATGGTATATTTAATTATTTTTATTTAGACATCATATGAGTGAATTCTGTATGAACATGCCATATTTAATAATTATTTCATATAGGTTAATTAACCGTGAATAATTAGACCTAATTAATTGACTAAGGACCATGAACTTTATGTAAGCAGGGTCAGATGAGAGATGATTAAAAATGCTGTTGACTCATTTTGAGACTTTTCTTCTGCCCAAAAGATGATTTATAATTTAACGTTAACACAAAAGAACCTGTGTACATTCAGGACAAAAGCGCTCCCCTGACAAGCCCACAGAGGACATTTGTAAACTGTTCCAAACCAGTGGAGGAAAAGCAAAATAATGTTTGGAGACCAACGGGGGCCAATTAGGATGTATTAATTAAGGAGGAGGTGTGAGAGTTAATTTCTCCAAGCTTCTCTGCCATTTTCCCTCTTTTATCTCATTATCAGCAATAAAGAGGAAACTCTCACTGTGACCTAGACAGAGAGAAAGATTTCTTTATTCTCTCACTCTGTGAATCGGTATTCAAGTGAACGCTTGGGCGAACAGAAATTACCGATCTGCCCGCTCTCTCTGGCAGCTCTACCTGCTCTATATGAAACGGATGGACGGATGGGAGTGTGACCTGCTTTTCTTTTTTCTCTCATTTACATGTGCATATATTCCCTTTCTCTCTCTGCAATTGCCCCAGGAAACTTTTATTATCCCCGTGCTGTTTCATCGCCCCTGATTCTTACTTGCCCTTTCTCTACTGCTCTTGGTTTTTCTTCTTTCTTTTTCTCTCTGGCTCTTCTTCTGTCCCTCTTACTCAAATGGCTTAGAGTCAAATGGCAAAATTATGCTTTAACCTGAAATTTATAATCAGTGGTAATAGAAAGATGGTTGTTATATCACTCTCACAGCCAAAAAAGGCCACAAAATAATGAGTGAACACCCGGATGGTTGCAGGCAGATGCACATGACCTACACACAAGTCCACATAAAAGTGGTCCATATAATTCGTTCACTTACAAGTCTTCTGAAGCCATTTCATAGAAATTTAACATATGTACAGTTGAGGTCAAAAGTTTACATACACCTTGCAAAATCTGCAAAATGTTAATCTAAAAAATCTCAAAATCATACAGTCATTGTTGAAAAGGGTTCTAATACACAGAAATGCTGAAAAACATGAAATTCTTTTCTGAAGAAAAGCAGTTTATCTGTTCAGGACAAACAAGTATTGTTTGTTAACAAGTTATTCAGGTAACAACACAGTATTAAGTATCAAGTGTACAGTATGTAAACTTTTGAACAGGGTCATTTTTTTAAATTCAACTATTATTTTCTCTTATTGGCTATATGTAAACGTCTTTCATGTGAAATAACTTATTCAGGTCAGTACTAAATAAAAATTAACATGCATTTTGTATGATCCCCCTTTTTTTGGCAAAATCATTAACATTTAGCAGATTCTGCAAGGTGTGTGTAAACTTTTGACCTCAACTGTATATTTTTCACTAATCAGGCTGATCCTTTTCTTTATTTCTTGATAGTAACACTTTCACTGAGCTGATAACTATTGATTTATATTTTGGTCTATTCCTCACACAAAGCTATTCAGTAAAAAAAAAAAGTGACATTTATGATAAAAGCTCATCAAAAACAGCTTTCAACAAGTTGAGGAGGGAAATACTAATAGAAGGTGCACAGTGTCTTTCTCACAAATGTGAAACACCATCATGGTAACACACATTATACTAAAATAAAGCAAAAAAAAAAAACCCATTAATTTAACAACATTGGGTGTAAAATAAAACCCTAATGTACACAACTGATAAGAAAAAATCTAAGAAGAAACAGTTATTTCAACAGAAAAACATAAAATGTGAAATGTCATGCAGGGAATTCTGGGAATGTCAGTTTACGGTTTTTCACTGTTAATTATACAATGACTTGTTCTTTTTCACTTCCAAAAACTGTAATCTTAGCAGTATTTTACTGCAAAATTACATTAAATATAATTACAATGTAATTAATGAATTAACATTTTTTTTCCCTGTAGCATTTTACTGTTAAAATCATTTTTATAGTGTGGTTTCAGAAGACTTACCTGATGTACATGTACATCTCCGAGACGTCGATTTGACGTCTGCATTTACATCTGCAAGATGTATTTTTTAGATTGTTTGCTCATCTGCAATACGTCTATAGGACATTTCCAATCAGATGTCAAATAGATGTATATTAGATGTCTTTAAGATATTTATGATTTAGAATGTACGTAAAACTGATCTTACAGACATCTGTCAGATGTTTGTACACAGGAGGTGCTTTCCAGATCAAGTGATCTTTAACAGACATCTTGCAGAGGTACGTGTGCTATCTGGGTTTGAACATAGTAAAGTCATATATAGGCTGCTTTTCTGGAGTTTGAAACACTTGGTAACTTGAATTTTGTCATTTCATTGGAAAAGAGTGATATACAAAATAAAATGAAAGATAAACTGAGTATCGCCTATAGTATAGCAGTTAAGAGTTAACAGAAAATGTATTTAATTAAGTGCAGTGATCCTCTCTGTGTTTTCAATTAGGCTGTAATTATCACTATATTCCTCGCTTTAGGTAATCACTGCTATGTTGTGTCTTTGTTTCTGAGGAATTAAAGACTTGCTTGGCAAAGGGAAGATGGAGCTTGCTTTGTGTCTCTATTTCTCTATCATCTGCAAATGGGATCATAGCGCTGCAAGGAGGTAAAGAGGCAGAGACTAGAATACTGTTTGGTAAGAGCATCCGTGCGAAAACTGCAAAATCTGGGCTGCTTACCACTAACCTCTGAGCAGACTTGCTGAAATGCTTCCATGTTGTGTTCTTTTGTGAACTCAACTACTGCACCCCCCCCCCCTCCCGCCATCCGCTCGCTGTCTACTGTGTGTCGTCCAACGCGGGGCCAGCCAGGGTTCTTGCCGCGAGACAGTGCGAGAAAAGAGGCATCGCCATCCCATGCCAAAGTAGGCAAGCCAAGGAAATGCCTCCTACTGAAGGAGAGTCTGGCCCAATTGGATGACATCCCCCAGTATGTAATTCCCTGAGTGTGTCTGGCACTACCAGGGCTCGACTCAATCAGGTGTTTGAGGCCTGAAGGAGGCCCAGCTCATTATCATGCCAGAGTACAGAAGGAATTCCTCCACAGGGGATGAGAAAGAACAGGCTTTCTTTGATATGGCCATTCCCACTTGGATGGTAGCACAGAAATAGATGGCATCAGATCAGTACAGTCATTCATCATGGCTACTCTACTAGCCCGATCCTCCTTCACCTCTAACACCGGTGAGGGATTCAAAGACAGACACTAGAGTTCCCGCTCACGTTGCAACTTAACGCTGAAAGAAGACCCACAAGAGCAAGTCGTCCATGTTTATTCCTAAACAAGTTGCAATATTTTTAGACAAACACAATTATTCTTGTTACGTTCTGAATGTAAGATTCATAGCAAGAAATATTAAAAAGGATGCAGGTATTAGTTTGAGTTGAGTTTTTAAAAACTTAAAATTCTTCAATTTTCTAGGCCTTATCGGTTTTGGGTTACTGTCATGCTGGAATACTCATCCATGACTCATTTTTAATGCCCTGGCTGAGGGAAGGAGGTTTTCACCCAAGATTTTATGGTACATGGCCCCGTCCATCGTCCCTTTGATGTGTTGTCCTGTCACCTTAGCAGAAAAACACCCTCAAATCCAGTTTCCACCTCTGTGTTTGACGGTGGGGATGATGTTCTTGGGATCATAGGCTTCATTCCTCCTCCTCTAAACATGGCGAGTTGAGTTGATGTCAAAAAGATCGATTTTGGTCTCATCTGACCACAACACTTTCATCCAGTTCTCTTCTGAATCATTTAGATGTTTATTGGCAAACTTCAGATGGACCTGTACATGTGCTTTCTTGAGCTGGGAAGGAATTTCAGTCCTTCATGGCGTAGTTTGTTCCCAATTGGTTTCTTGGTGACTATGGTCCCAGCTGCCTTGAGATCTTTGAGATCCTCCCATGTAGTTCTGGGCTGATTCCACACCGTTCTCATGATCATCGAAACTCCACAAGGTGAGATCTTGTATGGAGCCCCAAACCGAGGGAGGTTTACAGTTTTTTTGTGCTTCTTCCATTTGCGAATAATTGCACCATCTGTTGTCACCTTCTCATCAAGCCATCAAGCAATCATGTCCCTGACATCCTTGGACAGCTCTTTGGTCTTGGCCATGGTGGAGAGTTTGGAATCTGATTGATTGCTTCTGTGGACAGAGATGATTTATACAGGTAACAAGCTGAGATGAGGAACACTCTCTTTAAGAGTTTATAAAATACACCTAATGCCGAGTTCAGACTGCACGATTTTCAAAGCAATTGCGTCACAGATGTTTTCACACTGCATGACTATCTGGGGTAGCATTCCGTCGCTGCTGTGTTCACACTGCTCGATGGATCGGCGACAGGGGGTTTCACACTGCATGACTTTACAATAGGAAGAATCGCCAACAACTTTGTCCCGGTCCGCAAACTACGTCTCACAACCAAACACACGCGAGAAGTGACATGGAAACAACGCGAGGTCAGGCGTGCAAGTTCTCACGTGAGACTGGTATTATTATAAAAAAAAATGGTAGCTCGCAAGAAGCTTGTCGTACAAATTGCATGTGCACTCATTTGCAGCGGAAAGAAAAGAAGCCGAAGCTACTCTTGTTGATATTGTGGTCTATACCTTCGTAACTCCTTCCCTAACTTCCCGCTGGCCTGCATGTTGCTGTCTCATTGGCTGTAGGTAATCGCCGATGTGATTTTCAGTCAGATCACCTTTCACACGGCATGATTTTGAATCGCTGACAGGTCCAGATATTTAGCATGCCAAATATATCACGGGTGTCGGCGACACGTCGGCGATTCTCTCAGATCGCGTCTTTGATAATTCACACTGTGTGATTGTCACTCACGTGAACGAGCACCGATTTGCCTGTGATTTCGGGCATTTGTCGGCGATTTCTCAAAACCTGTCGGCGAGTCAAAATCGGGGCTAAAATCATGCAGTCTGAACTCGGCATAAGATCCAGAAATCTTGCTGATTGATAGAGGATCAAATACTCGTCAATTTATAACTTTTTTTGAAATGCATTTTTCTGGATTTTTTTTTTGTTACCATTAAAATTATAGTCTGATCATTTCTTTGTCAGTGGGCAAACATACAAAATCAGCAGGGGATCGAATAATTTTTTTTCCTCACTGTAGTTAAATTTGATTTCCATGAATTGAAAAGCAACCAGTTCTTCAATTCTGAACCCTTCTGGCCACAGTTGGACCGTTAATACAGGAGAATGTTTCTCCAGCACAAGGTAACAGTGTTATCGCTGTGGCGGGAGGCAGCAGTGCGTGTGTAACCTCTGTTCTTTACATCAGGACGTTCAGAGACCACAGGTATGCACGAGAGAGTATAAACACTCCAATCGCCCTCCAACCACAACTTCTGTCTGGCCTTATCTGAAAGCAGGGCCTCACTCCCTTCTCCAGCGGAGAGACAGACAGAGCCTTGCATTTAACAAGAGACCTTTGGCTCCCACGTCCCCTGCAATTGCACTTGAATTGTTCTGGTCTGTCTGAGCAACGTGTAGAAGGTCTGGCCGAGTTGGGCACTGACATTTCCCCATGTGTTGTTTTAATGATTGGGGTGAGGAGTGCTTACAGGGTCTCTTTTCAGGGAGCAGCATGCTCTTCAGATAAGCTGACATGGCATGCTTTAGGAAGCACCCTTACACAGAGGATAAGACAAGAGCAGGAGATATGCTAAGCGAGGGGAAGCTGGCCGGGGATGATCTATTGTTAGGTGAGTGTTGGGAGATTAACGTACGCGGCTGCGGGTGCTTTATCTGCCTGTGAAACTCGCCATCAGCTCACCTTTATCCAACAATGACAAATACAGAGTGGACAACTCTTCCTCTGCGAGCGCCGCTGTATTTATGCCAGGTGCTACATAATCACACACGTCAGCATCTCAAAAGTTCCCCCCGATGGAAAGAAAAGAGGCTGAAAAGAGTCAAGAGATGGTAAATGGACAGTGAGGGAGGAGAACGCCGATGGAGAGGACGGTTCAAGAAGAGTGTGAGAGAAAAGAAGAGACATGGGAATAAAAAAGATAAACAGTTTGACCTTGCAATTTTGCCAATTTCCACTGGCCGCCGTTCCTTCTCGCCCCTCTCCTCTTCTTTCTTGCCCTCAGCCCTGTGTGGGACCAATCCTTTTTGGAGGGATAAATAGCATTGCTGTGCTTTAATAGCCCCAGTCCCAAACAGCCGGCCAGGATAAATAAAAGGAACTTTACCCATTTATCTCTTGGAGAAAGGAGTTCCTATTAGGGTCCCCATAGCCACAGGGTCTTTCCCTCCCTGTCTGCGCAGCTTTGGAGATTGCCTGTTTGCTTTAAGATGGTATTGAGTGCTCACCAGGACAATTACACGCATAGGACCCCCCCCTTCTCCCCACCCAGGACCCCTGTGCACCTCCCTCCACTCATCACAGACTTGTCCCTCCTGTACCTCTGTGCCAGCGTTGCAGGAGATGCGTCCCGATAAGGCTGGATGCATGCGTGTGTTTGTCTATGTGTGTGTGTGTGTGTTAGGGAGGTACAACAGAGTGGGGGCAAAGTGATAATGGTTGGCTGAATGGTTTGGAATAAAGTATCATGGCAAAGCGCCTGGAGTCAGACAGTCAGGGTAGTAATGCAAATGGTTTTCACCCCGGCTCTCCGTCTGGCATAATGATAGCCCTCCAAACAGTATGTATGATGAAACAGAGCGAGGGAAAGATATAAATAAAAATAGCACACCTTCACGGAAAATGACTTTATGTTGCCTTTGGGGATCTTCAGACACACCTTTGTACTTTCCCTGTAGGCTCTGTCTATTCCTCCTTCTATCCCCCTCTCTCTGTATGATTTCTTTTTTTCATTTGATAAGGCACAAAGTAGATATTTCTGTGAGGAGCAATACAGGCTGATGAAAAGAGAGAGTGCTGGGGTTTAAACAGACCTAACCTCTTGCCTGCCATGTCAATCTCATTTCAGTCTGGTTCAACAGATCAAGATGCTTATTTCCTCCAAAAAATAGAGAAATGAATAAGGAGAAGATTTTCCTTCCACATTTATCTCGTTGAGCCACAAGATATAATGTGAAGAAAAAGAACCACTAGATACATCACGGGATTTGATTAAATATTTACTCGGATTTGTTTGAAAAAAGTTCATCTCTTGTCCTACTTTCCCTATTCAGCGAGACGTGAAGTTGAATTTGCAGACAAAAAGCTTTAAAGGCTTCTCTCCCGGAAAAAATGACAGCAGAGGAACGCATACATATTTCACTGCTTTTGTTTGTGCCGAAGCTGCTTCCTCCAAGGAGGCTGTCTTAACGTGGCTCAAGACTGTAAATTCACAGCCAAAGAGTGTGTAACATAAGGAAAGGAAGTGATTTTGTAAATCTCCCATCACAAAGGGAAGATCTGGGAATGCTGCTGGTGATCCTGGATCAGACATTGGAATCTGTGATATTCTGGATTCTTCCAGGCGGAGACTGTGCCATATCTCGGCATAGACAGGCCTAGCCATGATGCAACTACATCTCAGTGCTAAGAAAGAGGAATGTAGAGGATATAATGTTTACCTCCCATCCCATGAAGCACCTAAAGTGTTATAACAAAAAATGGTGGTTCAGGAATAAGAAGTTGACAGCGATGAATTATATACATTTCTGCAAAACTGAAAAAACGTACCTATATGTATGAATCACTGCAGCTTACAGTTCAGATGAACACTAGAGGCAGTAAAACTCAGACAACTTTTATCCCTTTACACACAAAGTATGACTTACAGGTACATAGTTTTGACTAATAAAGACAAATTTTTACACAATTACTTGCAGTATGGCTGCATCAACAAATGCATTTTCATGTCGCTTTTGCTTTTGTTAACTATCGGGTAGGTTTAGGGTTGGGTTTGGTGTAGGGGATATTTCTATGGTGCATTAACCTTTAGCGATAATCCCCGGATACTTAAACTCTGAATAGCCACTACATAGCCTACCTCAAGCATCGTAATAAAAATGCAGCAATACATGCCTGTACCAACATAATAAAAATGTGCCATGGTCACGTATTGAATGTGTGTTTTAGTGCCACTCTGGTATTTCACTTTGAAACTGCCACGAAACGTGCAGTAAGGAACGTAATTGAAGTGTTGCAGAAATGTATATAGAGTCACGTATTTTAATGAGCCTGGGTTGGAAACAGGAACGTAGAGGATGTAATGTTTATCTCGCATCCCATGAAGAACCTAAAGTTTTAACATAAAAATGGTGGTTCAGGAACAGGGTTGCCAGGTTTTCACAACAAAACCTGCACAATTGCTTCTCAAAACTAGCTCAAAACTAGCCCAATAGCGTTTTGAAGAGGGTCTCCCTTTAAAAAAATCTCATTTCTGGGAGGTGCTAAATATCACATTATTGGGGTCCCTTTTCCTGCGGACAACCCGTGGCAACATTGTTAAAGTAGCCCAATTCCGTGGGAAAACCGTGGACTTGGCAACACCGTTTAGGGATGAGAAGTTGACAGCCATGAATTGAGCTAAAAATGCTAAAAACCGCTATTTATAACATAATGCTGTACTGTTATTCATTTTAACAATAGTTCTCAAAAGTTTTGTCATCACAACTCACTAATTGGAGTTTATGTCCTTTACAGTCTCATTTCCAATTGTTTAAACTTAAATATGCCATCTAACCAAGTTCCTTTGGTTAGCTTTCACTATGACTTTGTTGTTCCTAGTAGTGTACTTTTATGTTCAGATCAGGTCTCAAGTTTATACCATGATCACCAGACTGTTTATTAACCTGTCACCTGTCTCAAAAATCGAAGAGTTAATTTCCAGCTCATTACGACGCATAGCAAGCGAGTTTCCTGAAGTTCCTCCTCTCCTTTCCAAGCAGCTGGTGTAGCCACTTTCAGTCAGGCTATTATTGGCCATCTCTTTTTCTCTTACAATGCCTTTGTAATATATCATTAGGCTTCCCAGTGTCCTAATATCTTCACAAAGTTTCCTAAGGGTGCCTTCCGCCAGCCGTTGCTAAGTGGTCTTAGCCGGCTGCGATAGGGCCGTGTGCTGAGCAGGTTCTAGAGATAGGGACTCTCCGGTGGCGCGACTCCTCTCCCAGGTCTCTCTCTGGCAAAAAGCTAAAGAAAGGGAATAAAAAAGGGTTGGGAGAGAATGAAAAAGAGGCAGGAGGGAATTGACACAGAGCTTGGCTACACGCCAGCGCCGGCCTCCTTGCGTTTAATGTACGAGCGGGGATTTATTTAAACAGTGAGAAGAGAGGACAGCTTCACAGCGCCAGATTAATTCCGCTTTTTTATTCAGAAAATAAAAGAGACTTTGAATTATTAAGAGATAGCGGGATTAGGAGCCTCTCTTTCCAACCCCAATCTACGCTCCTTTTAATTTCCACTTCATTAGAATTCTTTTTGAAGTATTTTAATGTGGACAAAGGGAAAGAAAGAGAGAGAAAGCACAAAATATTAAATAACAGTTAAACTGTATTAAACATAAGCCAGGGCCTCTATTCCACCCCCTTCTTTTTTCATAGTCATAGTGATCCTTCCCTCTTGCTTCTCAATTATCAACTTTTATTGTAGGTTCAGCCAAGTGCAGAGCGGAAGATTTTTCAAATGAAACGGCTTCTATGGTCTATTCATGCGGAGGACTCCAGGGCTGCGGCTGCTTCTTGCTCCCGCTCAAACGTGTCAGCCGGGCCTGGCGTCACACAGCTTGCTCACATAGCGTCGAATTTCAGGGATGGGGTCGATATCCGGTTCAAAAGGTCACAACGCAGAGTGTGGTGTTTTAATTGGACAATACAGTTGCTTCCCTCATCAAAACAAGGCAGTAATGTAAAGAAAGCAGTTGGGGGATGCTCTGTTGAAAGATGGCTGCTAGTACACAAACAGTTTGATGGCAATGGCTTATTTTTTTCCTCCTTTTTTCTTCTAAGCGGTTTTGGGATTGTTGCTTTTCTTCACTCTCGTCCTCACACGATTGGCGATATCAGTGGCGTGGGCTGTATGCCCTCTCCAGCTCTCAGCAGAGGCTAAAATGTGATTGTGGTGGAGGATTCTTTCTCTGTCAGGCGACCGGCTCCTAATCTCTGCCAGGCTTTGTGTGGAGGGATTACCGCTAAAAGTGTTAGCGCATATTTACAACTTCTCCAGTAAACTCACAACAGCCTCTCCTGTTGAAGGAGCCCAGCCACCGCGGCTAAGCCACGTTTAGCATATGTAATCAAGGCCTTTTAAACAACTATATATTTGTGTGTATTTAGTCTCAAAGAGATGAGCAATGTTTGACCTGCCAGTTTAAATATTGATTGGCTGGAAACACTGGATTACCTGTGTAAACTAGAGATGAGTGTGTTTACTTTGTGTATTTGTGTAATTTGCACCTCTCATGGGGCTCTCAAGGGATGGAGTGTTGATCACAGCGCTTGGCAAATAGTTGCCTCAACATGTTTAGCAGTATGGCTTAGATTTGTTTGATTTGTGCTCTGCCCAGTCAATATTGAGTAATATGTTATTAAAAAATAAGACAAATGGAAAAAGTAGTTTCAAGTTCTTTCAAGTTCTGGGTGTCATATGGTTTTGAAAAATTTCAGGAGAGTAAAAAAAAGTGAAGACATCTTCCTTATATTTTGACAACATATAAGTGTGCACATCTTAAT
Organism: Garra rufa; assembly: GCF_049309525.1. Taxonomy (NCBI): domain Eukaryota; kingdom Metazoa; phylum Chordata; class Actinopteri; order Cypriniformes; family Cyprinidae; genus Garra; species Garra rufa. The sequence goes on along the minus strand of NC_133372.1, from coordinate 22,096,269 downwards.
CACTATTTTTTAAAAAAAGAGGGAAAACTACACTGTTTTCAGTAAAGTTTTAACACTTTGCACATCAAAAATTGTTAGACATGCTCATCGTAAACAAATTGAATCTATAAAATTGCATTTTTATATAAACTAGTACAAAAATGAGTTTCATTGATCCAAGAAACAGCAGCTGTTTTAATGCAATATGTTGAGTTTACAAACGCTCTTCATTACTAGAGCTTTCTTTTTCCTCTCATTCTTTCTCTCCCCCCTATAAATACAAGCTTTTGTCAGCAGTAGTGTAGTCAGTCTATAATGTGGTTTGTGGAGTCGCAAGTGTCTTCTTTTAAAAACTAATGCTAACAAAATGAAGAGCACTGGGCATCCATGCCGTTGGCTTCTCACTAGCATCTGCTGCTTATCAGCAGATCAGGACGCTGCCATGTGATTTAAAGCCTGACGAGGTGGCCCTTGTGTCTGTCTGTTGTTATTGAAATAAAGCTGGGGACCCGTCGCCCCTTTGTACCCCCCACCTAACCCAAACAAGTGTATCTGCAAAAACACACTGGCTTGTTATGGTAATGACCAGTGTGTGTGCTTTGTGTGTATGTTGGGTTCATGTGGGTTTGTGATCTTCCCCCCAGAGTATTTTGGGAGCCTGGTCCCATTTGATGTATACTCGGAAAATCTGTATGGCCCAAGGGGACAGCGCTAAACATGCTAACAATGCTAGCAGTGCAGAGATTGACCTTTTTGCACTTGTCTAGCTGATGGAAAAAAGAAGAACAATGCAATGGGACACCTAATGTCTTTTATACAGTAAATGGGTGTTTCTTCAACTACTTCATATATATATATATATATATATATATATATATATATATATATATATGAAATGGGGTGTGTGTTTATGACAAAAAATGATATGCCGATATTTTCTGGAAATGTTTCAATAATGATAATTAGAGTGTGTTATTGTATTTTTAAACATTTAGGACTGCCATGGACAGCTGAATCCCAAAGATTTTGATATTCTTCATATTCTGTGCGGTGGTTAGTCTGCAGGTGAAATTAACTTTTCCAGTAAGTTAAAATTGATTTGACTAGTTATGGGCATTTTTACCTTTATTAGGCCATTTTTTCTCACCTAATTAAATGTATGCATCTTCGTTTGTGTCAAATTCTTACATTTAATCAATAAATTCAAATAGATGCTATAGGGCTGTTACCAATCAAATGAAATCAGTATCAACAAAATGTGTGTTTGCAATGCAGAGGTAGCACAGAATCTGCATCTGAAGGGGCATTTAGACTGTTTAATGCAGGACATAAATGCGGTTAACCTGCAGTTACAAATGCATGAATAATGTTTTGATGTTTTACAAACAAACCATTCAATACTGAAGTGATACGGGGGGAAATTTTAAATATAAACCTAAAAGCGCCAGTAGGTGGCAGCAAATCTCTGAATGAGTAAGTTATTGAGTCATTCATTCAACCGATTCATTCAAACGGGAAATGGCTGATAGATTTAGAGATGAAACACCTTTGGTGTGTTGCTCAAAGACGCAAAACAGTTCTTCTGTGACTTTGTTTGAAACTATTTTTGTTGTTGAAATACAGCAAAAACAAGTTGCGTCTAAAATGTAAGTCACTTAATATTATCTTGTTTACTGAGCTGTTCATCAAATCAATCGCATTTGCAATCGCACTAATGTTTGGAGAGAAACTCTTTGTATGATATTAACTATATCAGATTATATGAATATAAAAGGCATATAAACGTCATACATGGGCATTTTTTCCCCCTTAACTTGAATTTTGGGGGAATTCAAAATGTTTTTTAAATAGTGAAAGTGTGAACTCTAAATGTGCTTAAACAGTTGTCTAACCTTCAAAATAAAGGTGCTTTAAAAGGTTCTTCACATCGATGCCATAGAAGAGCGATTTTTGCTTCAACAAAGAACAATTTATTCAAAGGTTCTATAGAGAATCATCTCTTTCTTACCTTTTTATAATCTGAAGAACCTTCTTTCGCCACAAAGAATCTTTGTGAAACAAAAGGTTTTTCAGATGTTAAAACTTCTTTATGGAACCATTTAGACAAAAAAAAGAGGTTCTTCTATGGCATCTTGAAGCACCTTTATTTTTAAGAGTGTATGCCTGCACTCTCTGGGTGTGTTTCTGCGATATACTGAATAATGTCAAATCACATTTCATCTAAACAACAATTATGATATTATCGTAGACAACATATATAGCATACCCCTAGCATGAAATGATTTCTATCAATTTTTATACACATTTTAACTTTCTGTGATGCCATTTCCACTGAAGTTTATTTGTTATTTACAGTCAAACCAAAATTTATTCAGACACCTTCAACATTTCTCATGTTATGACAGTTCACTCACTATAGTTTAGAAAATGGTAATAAAATATGACAAGAACTCAGTGTCAGAACAAATTCATCTTGATAATGTCAGATAACTTTGATAGAAAGGTATGTAATGGATTACAATCAACCAAAAATTCAGACAAACTATCAATACTTTGTTGACCAGTTACCAAGCAATGCTTAATTTTGTTCAGTCTGTAGTGTAAAAAAGATGCACTTAAGCAAAATATGGTCAGGTCAAAGTGTCTGAATAAATGTTGGTCCTATATTTGTATCAGTTTGACTGGTAGTCCACTGTATGAAGAATTTTGGGGTATAATGTGTCACAGTTTACTTTATTTTGCTATCCGCACTTACATAAATTAACTATAGTGTCCTGCACCCACTAGTAAAAAATATAAAAAATTATATCTGGTGTCTGAATACTTTTTGGTTTGACTGTATATTATTTCCATTCAATAATATGATTTTTTTCAATTGATTTATTTAATTGATTGTATTTAGAATAAATGTATTTAGTCTTGAGAAAACAAAAAAGTAATTTTATCCACAAATGTCATTTCCATCACAAAGTATATAATCTTAGATGTGATGGAAATGACTCTGTTTTTGACGTTTCAGAAAAAAACAGTGACAAAAATCTTCTGAAGCATTTATATACATTATCAGACATTTGTCTATGGACCAAATTAAATAAAATGGTGAGTTACAGTGGCCAGAATTGAAAGTGTTTCACTTTTTCAAGTAATCCGGTCCTTGCACCGTCTGCTGTTCAAGTGAAAGAGGGAATTTGAATTTCATCCGCACACAAACTATTATGTCAGACGGTCTTATGGCATTTCTAAGATCTTATTTTATTCGTCACAGAAATGTTGGCCACAAACTGACAACCATTGCCTCAGTCCTAAATGGGAAGTCATCCAATATCTGATGCGATCAACAACCTGCAGAGGGGGAAAAAAGTGTCATCTGCCTGACGAGCGAAAATCCGAGGCACGTAATCTTGTGACGGGTGTGCTCACAAAAATAGATTTGTAAATAGAGAAAAAATGGAGGCTTTCCTGACTGAGATGGTTTTAAAGTCTGATTCAGTGATGCAAGCAGCAGGACTGCTAATCCCTGACCCACAATTAAAATAATGGAGTACTGGAGTATCTACCCCTGGAGCTCCTCCAAAAACCCACCGACTAAACAGTATATTAAGATGGTTAGCAAAGAAGAGAAAGTGAGCAAGAGAGAGAGAGAACAATGTCAAACTATCTGTTAAAAGGAGAATACCAGATAAACATCATCTATTTAAACAAACCTAATGCTTGACTGCTTGTTGTGGGATGCATTTCATACATAAAATATGTTCCGTCACTGATATTGGGCCTTATCAGAGGGGAGAGAGGCAGAGGCGGGCTGGGGGAGCCTGGGTGGGAGCGCTGGGCTGTTTGTGGAGAATGATTGGGGCCCCAGAGCTGGAGATGCTCGCCTGATAATATCAGTCCGTCTGTCTGTCAGCCTCCAAGGCAGGGGGTGACAGAAGAGAGAGAGAGCGAGAAAGAAAGAATGAGAGCAAGAGAGAAAAATGCAATGGAAAAGGAGAAATTGATAGAGAGAAAGGGAGAGGAAGTGCTTGGACGTCTGGTTCAAGTGAATATGGAAAGCCTCCTCTAAGGTTCTGCCCCCTGAGACGGATAGAAGAAACTGCCTCACCCCTCGCAGGCAAGAGCAGTGGGCCTGGATTCTCCCAAAGGAACACCGCCACAATAAAGGGAGCACACCATCCAATGCTGGGTACGCGTCGCTCCCAGAGTGACTGTGTACATACAGAAGGGATTCAAGCGTGGATCAAGGGAGCATAGTCGCAAAGATAGTGCATAATGGGCCGGGCGATGTTGAATGATGTTGAATTGTCTTTGCTTTACCATAAGCTGGGCCTTTATCAAGCTGACCTTCTTTTTATGGAAGTGGCCGCGGCGTTGCACTCCCAGCACCTGATGAATTGCCGGGTAGAGAGGGCTTTTGTAGGAGCCAAGGCTGAGAGATTCAGACGAGATGACCCACAGACGCCTCAGCCCAACCATGACCCCACTACAAAACAGAGTCCATGTGTGAGAGAATCAGGGTTGCTTGTGTACAATAACTTGTTGTAGCAGTCAGTTTGTCCTTTGGAGCTGTGGTCCTCAGCTGGCTTTACTTCACGACATTGGACAGAGAGTAATGACCGAATGTAGTCCCAAAACTGTTTGTGTAGAAGAGTAAAAAAAAATAAAAATACTTTTTTTATATATATACTGTTAAAAACTAGCAGAAAGGATTGGTATTTTTTATCATAGTTGGTGGGTGTGGATTTAAAAATATCTTAAGTAAACCTCAAAATATGTGCTTATTTGTGAAGACCCTCTATAGCACCCCTTTGCAGTCCTCTTGGCCTAGTGAAACATAAACATACTAAAATGTATTTGAAATACATTAATTTCATGCTAAGTATACTACAAATACAAATATTTATGTATTTCATAAAAATACCCTGCAATTGTACTTTTGGTCAAAACAACTAATTTTGTATTTAATTCACTTTAATTGTGCAGAAAACAGTGCTAAAGTCTAACTAAAGATATACTGAAGTATATTTGATTGTGCTGAAGTATTGCAAGTGCTTCAGGTACACTTTAAATATCTTGGATTTATACTATCTTGGACTGATAGTATTCAAAGATCATGCAGTCCTCATCAATAGTGATATTTAAACACATTTTAGGCTTAGTATTAAGAAATGTGCATTATGCACAAGTAGTACTCCAAATAAAGTTTAATTAAAATTTTTATATCATTGAGTGATGCAGTTGAGGTCAAAAGTTTACATCCCCCTTTCAAAATCTGCAAAATGCTCATTATTTGACCAAAATGAGAGAATAAGATCATACAAAATGCTATTTATAATGTTATTTTTTATTTTGCACTGACCTGAATACCAGATATTTCCTGTAAAAGAGGTTTACATATAGTCCAGAAGAGAAAATAATAGTTGAATCTATAAAACTGACCCCGTTCAAAAGTTTACATCCCCTTGTTTCTTAATACCATGTTCTTAACTGAATGATCTAAAAATGTTTTTTTTTTTTTTTTGTTTAGTGATAGTTGTCCATAGACCCTTGTTTGTCATGAACAGTTAAACTGCCTGATGTTCTTTAGAAGAATCCTTCAGGTCCAACACATTCTTTGGTTTCCAGCATTTTTGTGTATTTGAACCCTTTCCAACAATGACTGTATGATTTGAGATCCATCATTTCACTCTGAGGACAACTGAGGGACTTATATGCAACTATTACAGAAGGTTAAAACACTCGCTGATGCTCCAGAAGGAAAAAACGATGCATTAAGAGCTGGGTGTGAAAACTTCTGAACAGAATAGAGGTGTGTACATTTTCTTATTTTGCCTAAATATCATATTTTTTTTCATTTAGTACTGCCCTTCAGAGGCTACAGAAGATATTTACATGTTTCCCAGAAGACAAAATACGTGAAATTGTCCCTGATCTTCAAATTCAAAAGAAGCTTTTGAACGTTCTGTAAGAGTTGCATATGAGTCCCTCAGTTGTCCTCAGTGTGAAAAGATGGATCTCAAAATCATACGGTCATTGTTGGAAAGGGTTCAACTACACAATAATGCTGGAAAACTATAGAATTTGTGGGATCTGAAGGATTTTTCTGAAGAACAGCAGGCCGTTTAACTGTTCAGGGAAAACAAGGGACTCATGAACAACTATCACTAAACAAAAAAACATAGCTGTGAATTATTCAGGTAAGACCGCAGTATTAAGAATCAAGGGGATGTAAACTATTTATTATTATTTTCTCTTGTGGACTATATGTAAACATCTTTTATGTGAAATATATTATTCAAGTCAGTACTAAATAAACAATTAAATGCATTTTGCATGATGTCTCTTATTTTGGTAAAAATGCAGTACAGAATAATCTTTGACATAAGACATGTGAGAAGTGTTTTATCCTTCCTTTTGAGCCTTAGATTTTGCTACACTATGGAAGATACACTTATATAGATTATGTATTTTTATATCTCTCTGACTGTATTATGATGCACATTTGGGTCTTGACCCACCAGTTTAGATCCATGGCTCTAGAATGCCTCAGAAATGTAAAACATGTATTGTGTTTTCTGTCTTTGTGTGTGTAAATAGTTGTGTGCTGGAAAGTGTTTAGTTACTGTGGTGTCTTGCACCTGGACTCCATAAGGCAGACATAAACAGGATTATCAGCAAGAGGAAGGTGTGTGTATGTGTGTGCGATTCAAGGTTCTGCGGAGCTGAAAAATTCCATTTGTCAGATCACTGGCTTCCATGAATACTTAAGAAAGGGAAAATACACTGCTGCCTATCATAGACTAATTAGACTTGTTAAGACATGGACCACATATGACTAGAATATCCACTATATAAACCTCACATGTGGATTTTTCTTCCTTATTGAACAGTGAAGTGGCTATAATCATCTTTTCAACACCAAGTTGAGTATTCAGACAAATTGTTATTCATAAAGAAAACAAGTGTAAATTGCTTAATGCATATGATTAAACTTATAAACAAGGTTTCTTTTGAAATCTAGGACTTAATCATGATCGTCATAATGGCATTAATATGATACTAAATAGTATGCTCTGAAGTGATATGTTAAATGCTATGTAAACAAGTTAATGGAATGGAATATTATGACAGTGAGCACTCATCATCTCATGCATTTGATGCACAAAACTGAAAAGCACTTGTTAAAATCACAAGCAGTCAGATGACACTGCTCCGCAACTACTAGGAGTCAGGGTGTACAGGTCTACGGAGAAATAAAATTCTCTTTTAAAGGTAGTGGATTTGTAATATTAATATGAGTGCTAATCATTGGATTTTACAAGTCTGTGGTTTTTCCGTGTAATTGGGCTACTTTAACACTGTTGCCACGGGGTGTTTTCGTGTCCGCGGGCTTACCGGGGGACCCCCACTGAAACGCAATTGGGCTAGTTTTGGGCTACTTTTGAATACACTGGGTTATTTTTTTAACTTAAATGCTGGGTTCAGCCTGTTGGGTCATTTTATTGGATTGTTTTTAAGATTTTTACCCAGGTGCTAGGTATTTTTTCTGCACTCTAAAAAATGCTGGGTTAATTTTTATTTTTTTGCCCAAATGCTGGGTTCAGCTTGTTGGGTCATTTTCGATGAAAAGTGATTACAGAGAATGGTTGAATACACTTAAAGGAACACTGCACTTTTTTTTTTTTTTTTGGAAATAGGCTCATTCTCCAACTACCCCCGAGTTAATAAGTTGAGTTTTACCGTGTTCATCGCGTTTAAAAATAACCAGTGAGTTTCAGTATTTGTCCTATTTAAAACTTGACTCTTCTGCAGTTATATGGTGTACTAAGACTGGCGGAAATTGTAAAGATGCGATTTTCTAGGCCGATAAGATTAGGAACTACATTCTGGTGTAATAGTCAAGGAAGTTTGCTGCCATAATATGGACGCAGCAGGCGGAGTAATATCACACAGTGCCTGAAATTAGTTCCCAGCTAGTTATCTTACAACGAGGAACGCTCCCTGTGCATGCAGTTGGTCACGTTGTGCTGCAGTGTGCTGCGTGATATTACTGCACCTGCTTCGGCCATGTTACGGCAGCAAACTTCCTTGACTATTACGCCGGAATGGAAGTGTAGTTCCTAATCTTATCGGCCTAGAAAATCGCATCTTTACATTTTCTGCCGGTGTTAGTACACAATATAACTGCAGAAGAGTCAAGTTTTAAATAGGGCAAATACCGAAACTCGGTGATTATTTTTGCACACGATGCTATTGGTCTAATAGGATTCAATGACCTACTGTATGCTAAGCTATGCTAAAAGTGATATCGCCGGGGGGGGGGGGGGGGGGGGTTTGGGGGGGGGGTGAGTTGGAGAATTAGCCTATTTCCAAAAAAAAGTGAAGTGTTCCTTTAAATTAAAATGCTACTTTTGATTGTCACATTTTATATTTCTAAAATGTGTGTTAAATGAGTTTAAATGTACGTAATATTGTAAATTATGCTGTATTCAAACAAACAACAACAACAACAACAACAACAAAAAATCTGTTTGTCTTAGATTTTTGTCCATAGGTGTTTTTGACAATAATCTCTTGATTATTGCTGTTGCTTCTATAATTCTGAGTGTAATTTTTACATTTCCAGCCCATTTTAAGCAAGCAAAATAATCTTTTTTAAACAATAGTTGACTTAAATAGAACAACCCAGCATGTTGGGTAAAAACATTTAACCCAACCAGCTGGGTCAAAATAAACCAGTAAGTGTTCTGTCCAATAATTACCAAGTGCTAGGTTGCCAAATAACCCAGGTTGGGTTGTTTTTAACCCAGCATTTTTAGAGTGGGTTTTGTTGTGAAAACCTGGCAACCATGGTTTTGTTGTTTGAGGCACTTATAGTAGTAGCATGCATAATTAAAAAAAAAAATATACAGATATATTTACTTCTAATTATTTTCTATATTCTGATACTGACCAGCAGTCATCCTGACATACATAGGCTTAATACATTTTTAGCAACTTAATATATGACCCTGTACCACAAAACCAGTCTTAAGTAGCACGGGTATATTTGTAACAATAGCCAAAAATACATTGTATGGGTCAAAATGATTAATTTTTCATTTATGCCAAAAATCATTAAGATATTAAGTAAAGATCATGTTCCATGAGGATTTTTTAAATGAAGATGAAGAAATTTCCTACCATAAATATATCAAAATTTAATTTCTGATTAGTATTATGCATTGCTAAGAAGTTCATTTGGACAACTTTAAAGACAATTTTCTCAATATTTTGATATTTCTGCACCCTCAGATTCAAGATTTTTAAATAATTGTAACAGTTATATTGTCATATTCCAACAAACCATACATCAATGGAAAGCTTAAGATGTATACATCTCAATCTCAAAATGACCCTTATGACTGGTTTTGTGATCTAGGATCACATAAGCATTTGAGTGGAGAGTTTGCTGTACTGGAGTTTTTATAGTCCTTCAAACATTGTTATCGTGTTTTTAAAAGTAAAACCTGGTTGTGAGTCCTGAGCAATTAAATGAATAGTTTGTTCTTTGGAGGGAAAATGAACAAGATCTGGTTTTGAGAGATCTTAATAACAGAATTTTAAAGTGTGAAGTGTGAAAACTATATACTATTGTCCACTCAAAATACTGTATCTCTATAGGTCATATGAGCTCTGCGGTGACATTTGTGCATTTTATGCATTAGGCTGTTGTTGTTCCAACTTAAAAAGAAACAGATATGGACTGAATGTAAACAGAAAAAAAGGAAAAGAAAAATCAATGGAGCTCCTAAGCATCAACATGTAATTACATTTGTGATTAGTATTGATTATGAGTCATACAGTTGGCCTATATATATTTAATATCATAGATAAGATTATTTGCATTGTGCCAAACCCGTTTGTGTTGTATTTTATGGTTTTCGTGTTTATCTGTTTTATTTGCACTTGCGGTTTTGTTGAAAGGTTGATCATTTTGATAAATACAATAGAAAAGTACCAACGCAAAGCTCACAACTGAAAGCCTGTTAGTTGGTTTGAAAACTTTTGAATCATTTACTTGTTAAAAAATAATATAGAAAAACAGTAATATTGTGAAATGGAATTCATTCCAGTGATGAAAAAGTTACATTTTCAGCAGTCTTCAGTGTCACGTGATTCTTCAGAAATCATTCTAATATGCTGGTTTGGTGCTCAAGTAACAACAATGATTTTTTTTAATTGCTTGATTTACCTTTCTATGATTAACTAGCCCATATGGAACATAGAGCATGATTCATTAACATGATAAAACCGCTGCTTAGCTATATCATTTAGCAGTTTGGATGTCATCAGTTTTATTTGTGCAGTAGTTCTGTGTTTGTACTCATTTTTCAGTTGTCTCTACATACCTTTGAGTGTGTGTGTTTGAGTTTGTTTCTTCTTTCCTTCCCCGGTGGTGCAGGTTTTGTGCTGCATGGAGAGGGACGGCCCAGATCACTTAGACATGTGAATGATCTATAGTTTTTACCGAGGCAGATTGTCTGCAAGGTTGAAGAGATTAGTTGCATCTGGGGCTTTACAGAACATGGCAAATTGTGGCCTTTCTTTAGTGCGAGCGATAAGGCCTTAAATGAAGGGAGTCTTCTTATCAGCCCAGTGCTAGCCATAAATCACAAACGCCTGCTCCCCGCAACTACCCCTGGTGGTTTCTATCTGCATTCTGGGGTTAGGGGGAGCCCATCACCAGCACCACACAACAAGCACACACACCATTTGCCTTCTAAATCATCCTGCGCACATCCACACAGACTCTAGACGGCACGTTATAAACCCAGAGACGCTCTCCTCTCTTCTCTCTCTGACAATTGCTATTGCTTCAGCCATTTCCCTCGCTTTTTCACACCCTCATTTCTCCAAATGTGCTTTCTCGAGCCTTCAAAGAGAGTCTGTTGGAGTGCTATCAGACTTTAATCCAGGAAACACTGACATGCTAGTACTAGTTCAAATGAATAGCATGAGAAAACAGCATTTAATGGGATATTGTCCCTCCTTTGTCTTTCTCGAGCTAAAAGGAAAATAGAGTGGATAGCATTAGCTTTAATGAGCTTGTGTAAGTGATTCACTTGATTTATTATTTTTCCCTGCCTCTTAGTAATTAATGCTTTCAGTCTTGACTTTTGTTGATTTTTCTTTTATTTTTAACACTATTCACAGCCCTTTGAGTTGTGCTCATAATCATGTTCCAGTTGCATATGATTTTGACTGTGTACAACGCCACACAAATAGCTTTCTTACACTTCACTTGGCTACTATGGACTCTTTAATGACAGGCCTTGTGCTGTCATTCACAATAAGAGCTTTTATTGTCCGTTGAAATGCTTTATGCCACTTCTTCCTATGCTGAATGTGCGAAAGGTGACTAACAAGGACTGCAGTAGTGGACCCAATACATATTAAGTGCATTTAATTGCTATCTAGTAACAACACAACTAACAACAGCAACAATACTGCAGATCTCTCTGTTCCCTTTCGATACTTTCACTCGTACTGCGTCGTAAGACGCTTATGGGAAAAGCTCCTTTTCTCCTGAGACTGAAGCATTTCAATAACGCAGTGTAACTGCACGGCCATTGGTTCGTGCAGTGTTAAAGAAACGAACCAATGGCTCGGCAGCGGAGATGCACAAACCTATGGTGATGATTCGCGCCCGATCGCGCCAAAAGGGGCAGTGCATCTGGCTATATAAGCGAGCATTTCGCCATAGGAGCTCAGATCCTTCTTCTTCAGCGACGACATCACATCTTCGCAGAGACTGACTACGCAGAGACTGACTTCGCTCAAGAAAGGCACTCTTCTCACCGTTCGACGAGCCTCGCAGCGGATCCTCACTGCTCGGCGGATTGACGCTATCCGGAGCTTGATTCCCTGCGGCTATCCGGTGATAGACGAAAAGAGCAAATTTCTAAAGAGCAATTTCGGCGTTGTTTCAAATGCCACGGCGTTATTGTCGCTTGTGCACGCCGCTGACTCTCACGCTGAGTGCGTCTCGTGTCTGGGCCCCGCCCACGCCGAGTCTGCACTCACTGAGACGGATTGTTCCCACTGTGGGAACATGAGTCTCACTTCCCTCCGCTCGCGGCTAGCTTTCTTTTCAGAGAGCGACGCCGCCCCTCGCGCCCTCCTGCTTCCTTCCTCGCAAGAGCCTGCTAGGAAGAAGCAGCGGGGCAAGAGGACTCAGAGCACGGTGACAGGCGAGCTCACGCCGGCTGAGACCCCACGTGCCTCGCCTTCACCACATGGAGAGGAATCGCCAGTTCTCTTCCTTCATCCTGACCAGCGTCCCTCCGCGGCGTGCTCCTTACTCCGCCCGCCTTCATACTTCCTCTTCCGCTGCCCTCACTACTGTCGACGACGCCGAAGAGAAAGGTTATGATAAACTGCCCCCACTGGATGAGTCTGTGGCCGCGCACCTTTGCCCGCCCACTGCCATCGGCTGGAAGGCAAGGGCATCACACCCGTCCAAGCCCTGCAGAACGACCTCTACCCTCGCTGGACGAGCGTATTCGTCTGCTGGACAGGCAGCTTCAGCGCTTCACTCTATGGCGGTACTTCAGGTGTACCAAGCAAAGCTCCTCCGCGGTTTGGACGAGTTGGGCCTAGAGGATTCTCCGCTCAGAGAGCTGCGCAGCGCTACAGACCTGGCTCTACGCGCCACGAAGATGACGGCACAGGCAATCGGAAGGTCGATGGCCAGTTTAGTGGTGTTGGAGCGCCACTTATGGCTTAATTTGACGGAGATCAAGGACGCGGACAAGGTCGCCTTCCTTGATCCCCCATTTCCCCGACCGGCCTGTTTGGTCCAGCTGTGGAGGGATTCGCAGAGCGCTTCACTGCAGCACAGAAGTCGTCCCAAGCTATGCGACACTTCTTGCCTAAACGCTCTAGCTCCGCAACGGCTCCTAGTCGCCCCAAGCCGGCGCCGACTCAGCAGCCCGCGAAGGCCACGCCCCCAGCTGCCCAACCAGCTCCTCAGACGGAGCTCCGTCCGCGTTCCCGCTCAGCCAAGCGCTTCCCCTTCCCTAAGCGTCAGGGACCTCGGCCAAGAGTGGTGTTGGACCAGGCGCCGCCAGCGTCTTCCTGATTCCAGGAGCAGGAAGAGGGAGGGGTCAAGTCTCGCAATAGCCGGACCAGCCCCCAAGTTGCCTCTTTTAGACCTTTTTACACCCCGTTCTGTTCTGAGTGTAAAAGGACTCATGTTTGTAAAAAGTGTGGCTGTAACTCACGGGCCCTTTGTATCAGCACCCTTACAGCAAACCGCTGTGATAGCGGAAAAAATAAAAAACAAACATTTTCAAGAAAAGAGCAAATTTCCTCTTCCAATGCTTCCAGACAGCAATCAGCTGTGCGAACCATTACAGCCCCTTGCGACACGATCCGAGGCATGGCAAGCCATTCCCGGAGTGTCAAAATGGGTTCTGGGTATAATAGAACGAGGTTATGTACTCCAGTTCGCTCGAATACCCCCTCGCTTTCGCGGGGTGGTCACCACCTCAGTTCGCAGCAAAGACGCAGACGTCTTGCGCTTAGAGGTGAAGAATCTGTTGGCCAAGGGCGCCGTAGAAACGGTCCCCCCAACACAGAGCGAGTCAGGCTTCTACAGCCGTTACTTCCTCGTTCCAAAGAAGGATGGCGGTCTGCGACCCATCCTCGATCTCAGACAGCTGAATCGCGCCCTCATGAGACGGCCGTTCAGAATGCTCACATTAAAACAGATCCTCTCGCAAATACGCAAAGGGGACTGGTTTTGTTCTCTGGATCTGAAGGATGCATACTTCCATATTCAGATTGCCCCCCAACACAGGCAATTCTTGAGATTCGCCTTCGAGGGAGTGGCATATCAATATACAGTCCTTCCGTTCGGACTGTCGTTAGCTCCTCGCACATTTACAAAGTGCATGGACGCAGCGCTTTCCCCTCTGAGGCAGATGGGAATTCGCGTCCTGAACTACCTCGACGACTGGCTCATTCTAGCCCAGTCAGAGAACGAGCTAATACACCACAGATCCTTAATCCTCAGCCACTTAGAGTGCCTAGGACTCAAGGTCAATTTCGCCAAGAGCATGCTGTCTCCCAGTCAACGCATTGCGTTCCTGGGAGCAGTTTTCGACTCAACTCAAATGAAGGCAGCAGTTGCGCCGCAAAGAGCCCAGGCCATTCGCAGGCTCGCGGCCTCCTTCAAAGTCGGAGCCCTTCGCCCACTCAAGATTTTTCAGAAGATGCTCGGCCTTATGGCCTCAGCATCTCCAGTACTTCAGTTGGGTCTACTTCAAATGCGCCCCCTGCAGTTCTGGCTGAAACCAAAAGTTCCTCCTCAAGCCTGGCGTCTAGGACGCCAACGCATCAAGGTAGATCGGGCCTGCGTAGCAGCCCTGGCTCCTTGGAAGTGCTCTCAATGGATGGAACAGGGCGTTCCCCTGGACTTGGTAGTCAGAAGGAAGGCAGTCTCGACAGATGCCTCCAACTTAGGTTGGGGGGCGCTGTGCGACGGCCAGCCTGCTTTCGGCCTATGGTCGAAAGCAGAGAGTCGCCTTCACATCAACTACTTGGAAATGCTAGCAGTGTGTTTAGGCCTTCACACCCTTCTACCTGTCCTGAAAGGACACCATGTCTTAGTCCGTTCGGACAGCATGACAGTGGTGTCCTACATAAATCACCAGGGGGGTCTCTCGTCGAGACGTCTATTCACGTTAGTAGAACGTCTTCTGAAATGGGCTCAACTGCACTTCCGCTCGCTGAGAGCGACGCATGTGCCAGGCAAACTGAACCAAGGAGCAGACATGTTGTCTCGGAGCAACGTCTCCTCAGACGAATGGATGCTTCACCCTCAAACGGTTCAGCAAATATGGGCTGTCTTTGGCAAGGCGCGAGTAGATCTTTTCGCCTCAAAAGACAATCATCACTGCCCAATTTATTTTTCGAAGGAACAGGACGCATTGACCCAAGAATGGCCCAATCTCCTGTTATACGCGTTCCCTCCGATCGCTCTGTTACCACAGGTCATCAGACGAGTGCGGGAACAGAAACTCAAAGTCCTGTTAGTGGCCCCATTCTGGCAGAACCAGCATTGGTTTCCAGATCTTCCCCGGTTGCTTTCGAAAGCACCGTGGCCCGTGCCACTGAGACGAGATCTCTTAACACAGGCGAACAGAACGCTATGGCACCCCCAACCGGAATTGTGGGCGCTGCACGTATGGGCTCTAGACGGGAGCCTTTAAGTCTCCCTGAGTCGGTTTTGAGTACTATTTCACAAGCTAGAGCACCCTCTACGAGGCGGCTCTACGATCTCAAGTGGTCTGTCTTTTCCGCCTGGTGTTCCACCCGTGGTGCAGACCCAATTTCATGTGACATATCAGTGATATTGTCCTTCTTGCAGGAGCTGTTAGATAAGGGGAGGTCCCCTTCTACGCTCAAGGTCTATGTAGCAACTATAGCGGTATTCCATGACCTTATAAATGGTCAATCTGTGGGAAGGAACGACTTGGTCGTTCGTTTTTTAAAGGGGTCAAGGCGGCTTAATCCTCCTCGCCCCGTCACAGTTCCTTCTTGGGACCTACCCACAGTATTGAGGGCCTTGAGAGACCCTCCCTTTGAACCGCTTCAGTCCATAGGCCTTCGCCCCCTTACGTTGAAGACTGCCCTGCTATTGGCATTAGCATCAGTCAAACGCATGGGTGACTTACAGGCGCTCTCTGTGAGCCCCGTATGCTTGGAGTTCGGGCCGAATGACTCTAAGGTCATCCTGAAGCCAAGATGTGGGTATGTACCCAAGAGTCTCTCGACACCCTTTAGAGACCAAATTATTTCCCTCTTGGCTCTTCCTCCTTCGGAGCAAGACCCGGGAATTAACCCTTTCTGCCCCGTCAGGGCTTTGAGATGCTATGTAGAGCATTCTGCTCCTTTTAGGCAGTCAGAACAGCTGTTTGTGTGTTTCGGTGGCCGCACCAAGGGGTTTTCGGTCACAAAACAGAGGTTATCCAAATGGATTGTGGAAGCTGGCTTACTCTTCTCTGGGCCTACAATGTCCCATGGGAGTAAGAGCCCATTCGACTAGAGGCATCGCCTCGTCCTGGGTGTGGTCTAGTGGGGTTTCTATTGCATAAATTTGTGCGGCGGCAGGCTGGGCCTCACCGTCCACATTTGCTAGATTTTATAATCTGGACGTCCCAGTTTTACAGACTCGGGTCCTTTCTGCATAGTGGTATAACTGTTACCAGTATGTTATGTATGGTGCGCCTTGGCCTCATTTGGAGCTCCAAGTTGTACTTATTCCCTGGAACGGATGTTTATCAGGCTATCTGATGGAACAAATTGGCCCTTATTAGCCCTTTAGTGCTAAGGCCATGTCAGTCGTTCCTCTACCTTAGCAACGGTGGGATTGTACTGGTTCCCCATAAGCGTCTTACGACGCAGTACGAGTGAAAGTATCGAAAGGAACATACTCAGTTACTTTCGTAACCTCGGTTCCCTGAGATACGGGAACGAGTACTACGTTGCTGGCCGTGCTATGTAGCTGCACGACTCAGTCGTCGCTTCAGTCGAAGTACCTGAGTTCCTATGGCGAAATGCTCGCTTATATAGCCAGATGCACCGCCCCTTTTGGCGCGATCGGGCGCGAATCATCGCCATAGGTTTGTGCATCTCCGCTGCCGAGCCATTGGTTCGTTTCTTTAACACTGCACGAACCAATGGCCGTGCAGTTACACTGCGTTATTGAAATGCTTCAGTCTCAGGAGAAAAGGAGCTTTTCCCATAAGCGTCTTACGACGCAGTACTCGTTCCCGTATCTCAGGGAACCGAGGTTACGAAAGTAACCGAGTACGTTTTCCAGAGAGATAAAATTAGTTAAACATCAACACTGCTTTGACTGACTAAATCACACAACTGATATTCAAATTAAGAAGCGCATAGCCATTCCTACTAAAAATGTGAAAATTTGTTGAACAATGTACTTTTTGTTTTTAGGTCGTACTTTTATTTAAAAAAAAAAAAGTAATTACATTTATTATTAATTTCTCTAATTACATCTGTAATTATACTGTTGATCCTACCCCATCTCTTAACCCACGCATAAACGGATAGTTCACCCAAAAATGAAAATGCTGTTATTAATTACTCATCCCAGACCTTCGTCCATCTTCAGAAGACAAATTAAGATATTTTTGAAGAAATATGGAGGGTCAGAAAGCTCTCGAATTTCTTAAAAAATATTTTAATTTGTGTTGCGAATATGAACAAAGGTCAGGAGCAATGTGAGGGTGAGTAATTAAAGGGATAGTTCATCTGAAAATTATTTACTCACCCTCAAGGCATTCTAGGTGTATATGACTTCCTTCTTTCAGTCGAATACAATCAAAGTTATATTAAAAATTGTTCTGGCTCTTCCAAAAAATGGCAATGGGTGGGTGTTTCTCTTCATCAATCCAAAACAAGTCCAATAAAGCGCATCCATCCATAATAAAAAGTGCTCAAATGGCTCCAGGGGGTATATAAAGGCCTCCTGTAGTGAATCGATGCGTTTTTGTAAGAAAAATATCCTTATTTAAAACATAATAGTCACTTTTCTCTAGTTTGCACTAACAGTTGTACATGGAAGCTGCTCTGGACGGATGACGTAGGACATCGGCATTACACATGTGCCACTCAGAATTGACGAAAAGAGCAAAACAAAACAACATCCATGAATTACAAGTACAAAACGAGGACTTGTAAAGAAAAATGTTGGAGGATTTTGATATAAGCAAAGAGGAGACTTTTCCTTTGCTAAAGTAAGGAAACTTTGCTTCCTTTGCTCCTGTAAACAAATGTTGGTTTTTGCGAGACTCTCAGGCGCTTGCGCTACGCCGACGTCCTACGTCATTCGCCTGGAGAGGCTTCTATGTACAACTGTTTGCGCAAACTACATTAAAGTGATTATTACGTTTTAAATATGGATATTTTTCTTATAAAAACTCATCGATTCGCTACAGGAGAGCCATTTGAGGCACTTTTTATTATGGATGAATGCGCTTTATTGGACTTGTTTTGGACTCATGAAGAGAAACACCCGCTCATTGCCATTATAAAGCTTGGAGGAGCCAGACCAATTTCTTATATATCTCCAATTGTATTTGACTGAAAGAAGGAAGTCATATACACCTAGGGTGCCTGGAGGGTGAGTACATTATGGGGTAATTTTTAATTTTTGATTGAACTAACCCTTTAGGGGTAGACGGGATGAGGACTATAAGAATTGTTGAATAAAGTCGTTATTTTTGTTTTCTTTGCGCACAAAAAGTATTCTCATAGCTTCGTAAAATTACAGTTGAACCCCTGATGTCACATGGGCAATCCACTTGTTAAGTCTGATGCCATGCGTCACCGCTTCTGGGTCCAGACGCTCTATCACATAAAATTAGAAAACAACTAAAAGTGCTAATATACACTCACAACTTGAATACTACCAAAACAAATTGTAATCTTAACCTTTAACTCCATACCAAAATCCTAGATAGCCTGACAATGAAAATATAAATATAAATAAATAAATATAAAAATAGTTTTTGGGACGCTGTGAGCACAGAGACTGTAGTGTACAATGTAAGTTTAAAAACATTTAGTTTAAATGTTTAATATGAATAAATGGCTGCTGAGATAGTATTCTCAAGTGAAGCAAGTTGAGGCTTGGACTCGGAAGCATTTCTTACCTCACCACTCAACAAGTGGATTTTACGGATGTCCTTACTACGTTTCTGGACCTGGGAACATTTCAGTTGCGTTCCTGTCTATACAGGGTCAGAAAGCTCTCGGATTTCATCAAAAATATCTTAATTTGTTTTCCGAAGATGAACGATGGTCTTACGGGTTAGGAAGACATGAGGGTGAATAATTAATGACAAAATTAAAATTTTTGAGTAAACTAACCCTTTAACCGTGTTCCACTTGTGTTTTCCGATACATCATGAACACAATAAGCACACTGCACCTAGCAATTTTATTTATTTATTTAGACCTAAGTGCATAGTAATTAAACACACCTAATACAAAGTGTGACAGTAGTACTAACTCCAGGGGTGGACAGTCCTTAACCAGGCCTAACTGACAGTAGATTAGGCCCTGCACATTTATCAGTATGTGTAAATGAGAAAGCAGTTAGCGTTGGCCCGGCCAGACCGGGGTATTAGAACAAGTAGCTTAAGATGATATCACAGTACACACTGCCTGCAGGCTGACTGCAGATTACTAGGTCAGGAAAACAAGAGAGGGGGAGAAAAAAAGAGTGTTGACAAACAATCAGGGCTTTATTAGGCATTAATTATATGTTAAGCCTGCGATCGCTCCTAACCGGAAAAAACGAAAGCTTATGGCAGACCTGCGGGGTTTAGCGCCCCTTGCCTTATCAAGGTCACAAGTCATCAGTCAGTGTCATTTGACTTCACAGTCTTCTAATCACTGGGGTTACCGGGCAGGAATGGTTTGTCGTTTCTCCTTAAATTCATTTGACCTCTGTTCAGGAACTCAGTGTGAGCTACACGGCGATACAAATCACTAATCTGACAGACTGATAAGATGAAGCTTAAACTACAGTGGTGACAGGCAAATTATCATTATGAGACAGTTGGAAGAATTATTCGAGTGCTGGATTCTCTATTTAACACAATACCAGACCTCTGATCACCCAAAGTGCACGTCTCCATGTTCAGGAAGGAGGTTTGTTTGGTTGTCCATTGTGTTGCCCATTCTTGCCTTATCCTGTTGCAAGACACCTTCCTCTGAATGGAGAACTGCCATGTACTCATAACCCCTCAGAAGGAAGATGAAGCAGGCCAGAGAGGAAACAATTTCATTGTTCACTGATATCTTTAATTGTGATGGGAGAGGGGATTATGTAGATTTTGGTAAGCCCTACTGACAAGAAATGTTTGAAAGCGAATGGCCCATAGAGCAGGAATGTGTATGTGTGTATGTGTGTGTGTGTGTGTTTAGAAGAACATCTCTTCCCTATAATAGGGTAATCCCAGAGCCAGGGGATTCCTTCTTCTTCTTACCAAAAAGGAAACATATACTGTTGTCTTTTGTGTTCTGCGGTCTTCATGCTAAAGAAGGGGGATTGTAGTGGAGTTGATGAATTGTTAGCTAATTGGCCTAGAGTTAAACTTGACTCATAATTAAGTATTATTGCTGACCTGCACAGACTGTGGCAACAGGACGTGATGTTGTGTAACTATTAATTACATTCAAAATGTTAGCAGTACATGACCCAAAAGCCCCTACATACAGTTGAAGTCGAAAGTTTGCGGAATCTGCAAAATGTTAATTATTTTAAGAAAAAAAAGAGGGATCATACAAAATGCATGTTTTTTTATTTTATTTAATGCTGACCTGAATAAGATATTTCACATAAAATACATTTACATATAGTCCACAAGAGAAATTTATAAAAATGACCCTGTTCAAAAGTTTACATACGCATTCTTTGGTTTTTTAGCATTTTTGTGTATTTTAACCGGTTCCAACAATGGCTGTATGATTTTGAGATCCATCTTTTCACAGGACAACTGAGGGACTCATATGCAACTATTGAAAATATACATTACAAAAGATACATTAAGAGCTGGAGGGTAAAACTTTTTGAATTTGAAGATCAGGGTAAATTTAACTTATTTTGTCTTCTGGGAAACATGTAAATATCCTTTGTAGCTTCTGAAGGGCAGTACTAAATGAAAAAAAATATGATGTTTACGCAAAATAAGAAAAATGTACACATCTCATTCCGTTCTTAATGCTTAGTTTTTCTTTCTGAAGCATCAGTGAGTGTTTAAATCTTCTGTAATAGTTGCATACGAGTCCCTCAGGTGTACTTAATGTGGAAATATCTCAAAATCATACAGTCATTGTTGAAAAGGGTTAAAAAAGAATTTGTGGGACCTGAAGGATTTTTCTGAAGAAAAGAGGGAAGTTTAACTGTTCAGGACAAATAAGTGACTCATGAACAACTATCACTAAACAAAAAAAAAAAACAAAAAACAGCTGTGGATCATTTAGGTAACAACACAGTATTGAGAATTATGTATTAAGTATTAAGAGTGTATGTAAACTTTTAAAAATGGTCATTTTTATCAATTCAACTATTATTTTCTCTTGTGGACTGTATGTCTTTTATGTGAAATATCTTATTCAGGTCAGTACTGTATAAAAATAACATGCATTTAGTTTGATCCCTCTTATTTTGGTAAAATAAATATTATTTTGCAGATTCTTCTGTGTTGGATTCAACAGAAAAAGCATCCTTTTGTCATCATTATGAAATCATTTAAGAATATAAAAATACTTGGTTTAAAAAAAAAAAAAAAAAATATATATATATATATATATATATATATATATATATATATTTGTTCACTTCACAATATACACTAGGACTTTTTTTTTTCCTAAACAAATTTCTAATGCTGACCAGATCATTTGATCAAAAAAAAACCAAACAAAAAAAAAAAAAAACAGTGCTTTCTATTTCAATATATTTAAAAATGCAATTTATTCTTGCTAATGTTAAAACTGAATTTTCAGCAGCCATTACTCCAGTCTCAGTGTTACATGATCCTTCAGAAATCGTTTTGAAATGCTGATTTGGTGCTCAAGAAATATTTGTGTGGAAATCGTGATACATTCAGAATCCTTTAATGAATAGAAAGTTGAAAAAAGCAAGTATTTAAAATAAAATATTTTTTATAACATTATAAATGGCATTATAATTTGATCAGTTGAATGCATCCTTGCTGAATAAAAGTATTCATTACCCAAAATGTTGACACCTGTCAAAGTCTTTTGAATCAAAAGAAACTTTTGACAGGTAGTGTATAAAATCACTTTTATTTTATTTTTTTAAATGAAAAAAGAAATACACCAACAAAAAACAAACAAACAAACAAATAAGTAAATACAATTATTTACAAATTTAATTGTATTTTTTAAACACAAATTATGAAAATGATTATGAAAAATCACAAAGCAACATTTAATTAATTTTTTTCCATGGTGTGTCAAGGAATGAAATATTATTTTTGACATAAAATTCTGGTGAGTCAAAATTTATACAAATGCAAATGGGCCATTTTGACACCTTTTACAAAGACAAGGTAGTGAGGTATAGTTGCTGGGTTTTGTTGGATCAGTATGTTAAACCTGTTGGCAGACTGAACTAGCCTTTTACATGTTGACATGCACTTTAAAAGTTTCTAGAATAATAATTAGCCTTTTAAAAATGTTTTTTAAACCTTTAGTGCCACTGAAAGTCTGACTGTAGATCATTGATTTTAGCACAGCTTTCTCCAGCATTATGTTATCAGACCACAAGTGGCCTCGGCAGTGTGAGCATGCTCTAAAAGACAGAAGTGACGTATTTAATACTTAATAGCTCAACTACACAATAGCCCACTGACTAGCTTTATCATAATCACTATAGGATATAGATCAAATCTCAATCAAATCTTCAAATCAAACTGACCTACCTGTGATTTTCGAATAATCCTAAAGATGTTAAATAGCATGCTCATGTGTGTTTGGTTAGGGTTAAAGCGAAACTCTGCAGAAAAGTAGATCTCCCGAGCCAGATTTGAGGATACTTGCAAGAATGTCTGACAGGCGAATGAAGCGCTGAAGCAAAGTGTATAATTTTCCAAGTAATCCTCAAGACCTTGTTTAGTTTATTCAGGTGTGCTTGATTAGGGCTGGAGCTTCAGGAGCAGGGTTGAGCATCCTTGGACCAGTATCCTCAGTCTTTGAGTTCGCTTGAGTCTCTGAAGAGGTCCCATACTATGTAAAGATGAGGGTCACTGCATTGAGGATGTAAATGCCTTTCTGAGGTGTTTTCTATACGTTCAATGTACTTTCATTAGTGTATATACATTTCGAAGGCTGTATGTCATCACTGTATGGCTTATACACGGCTTACTATGATCTGATGGCAGAGGTCAATCTCTTGTGATTTCTGTGAGATTCGCCCAAGGATTTCTGGCTGTGTTTAGATTGAGTTCTGTGCGGAGAGGCAGGAGAAGGAGGGATGCACATGAAGGGATGTAAGAAAGGAGGCCGTGTGATTTGTGTAAAGGATAAACAAAGACTAAAACTAATTACCGCTGGAGGTCAGCACTCCAAATGCATATTCAAAAGCGCGGGGCGTCGCAGCAAATTTACAGCGGTCACACTTATTTAGCGGCCTGAATAGGCAATTTCGCAGCGAATCTGGAGAGAAAGGGGGACATGAAAAGTTGTGAAGAATTGATGACGGACTCCTTGAGAGTGAGCAAAATAAAATTGACCATGAAATCTGGAGCCTGGAATTAAATTGGCTGGAAGAAGAGATGAAAAAAGGGAGAAAAGGTGCGGGGTGTGACTTATAAAAGTGGTTTTGTATGAATGCCAAGGTTAATTTGCACATCAGTTAAATGGATTATTAAATTTGAGAGGATAAGTTTAAAGGAAGGAAACCGTAATGGCCTGATAGATATCATTCAGCTTTAGATTGATGAAATCGGCGCCGGTTGTGAGGAACAGCGCTTCCCCGCAGCTCAGCGAGGTTCAAAGGCGAATCGTTCTCGTAGCTGCTATATAAAATAATACCAATAATATGGAAAGTTAACAATGCTTACTTTGTACGCCAGTCACCTCAACAGATGTCAGGCCATATGAAGGTTTCTCAGGGATACAAGAAGATCAAAATCGTAAATGCAGTTATTTTTTACATTCAAGATCTCACTTCTTAGTCTTATTCATCGTCTCTTAAAGTAATCAAGTTGTGCGCAGTCTATAAGTCTCTCGGAGTGCAAAGCTTGGCCTCTGTTAGCAGGTAGCGTGAATACGCAGAGGTTAACCGAGGGCCAAACGCTTCTCTCTGCATCCAACGGCATCCATCACTGCCCAGACTGGCAGACAGCAGTCACTTCAAAACAATCTACAGTCTTTTGAGGCCACATGCAGATCGCTGCAGGAGTGGGAAACAAACCCGGCCGCCATTAAAGTCGATACACCAAAACCAATTGTAGAATATTAGCTGGGAAGTGACAAGGAGGAACTGACAAGGCTTTTTACTGCCGGATGGAGTTCCTCCAAACCGTGAAATTTGAATACTTGGCAACTAAGAAAACAATTCTTGCTGGTGCGTTGAGTAGCTGCCCCATTTGAGTTGAGAGAGAGCGACTGTGGGACAGAAAGAGATAGAGAGACAGAAAGAGGGCCAATGTCTGCTTAATTGCCTTTGGTCACCCACACAGGCAAAACTGGTGCCACACGGCTCAGAACTGCAGACTGGGCAAGAGGCACAAAGGGTTGATAGATATTTTATCGCTCAAGTTAACGGTTAATACATTTCCATTCCCCGAGAAATCTGTCACTCGAAAAAATAAAGAGTGAGGCAAATTAAAGGGAGACAGAGAGAGACCGGCGAAGAAAAGAAGTCGAGTGGGTGACACAGTTTTAGAATGCCCTATCTTTTGGCCATCCCCTCTTTTGAAAGGAATAAAGAGGCTATGCCTCTTTCTTCTCCTCCTTTTTTTCTTCCACTTTTCTCTCTTTCTTTTTCTCTCCCACCCATTCCCATATCTCTCACTTTCCTTAGCGAGTTAAAAAAAAAAACCTCTCATGAATGATGTATGTGTGTCTTGTTATCAACAGCGATTTCTATAGACCTCGACGCATTCACAGAGACATTCATGGCGTAATTGTTAATTTTAATGCCATAATGGCTTCAGATGGGAGGCCTGATTAGACATTTATTGCACAATTAAATGAAACATACTCAAAAATCACAAAAGGCTTCCATAATTATTTCAGGCCATTAATAAAATGGGCATTAAATTATATTGGACACAAAAGAGGAGTGAAATAGATTTCCATTAGAGCAATGGAGGCAGTGAGGGGGTAATAGATCCTGCCTGAATTCACTCTGAAATTAATTGTTGGCCAGCCTATTTCCACATACAGTGGAATAAATGAATGAGAATAGAGAGGAATGAGTTGGTGGCCATGAGAGAGGGGCTGTGGGGTGACATTAGGAGTCTTTGATAAAGCCTTTTGTTTGAGAGCCTACTATAGCCATTATATTCAAAAGCGAAGAAGAGAGAGAGAGGACGAGAGGCACGTAGTGATTTCAAATAGAGTCAGAGGATGCAGAATCCCTGAGCGCCTTCCGCACCTGGAATCATTTGCAGTGCTCAGAACTTGGATAAACTTGTCTGAGTCCAAGAATTGTTCAGGAAGTCTGTATAAACCTGTATGAACTCACTAAACTGTTGGTCAACAAGATATATAACTTCTGTTAAGAAATAACACCATTCCAATTGGCTCTTATTAACGCGCTGAAAAAGTTAATAAACAGGCTTTTAGAACATAACGCCGCTTTTCATCTCCGACAAACATGCAGGAGCACTTTAAACTGATTCAAAAGCGAACGATCTGAAAAGCGCTTCATAGCGCAGTTCTAATAGGAAGCCAAATAGAATTGTCTTTTGAACTGCTGCTCTATTGAGAATCACAAAGTGTAAAGGAAAAGGAGAACTGATATCTCACAATGCAATAACAGATCCCCCTCCTAATAAAAAGAATCAATCAGCACCCAGTACCAATGTTTATTATTCCAGTTTCATCTAAATCAATTTTTCAGCATTCAAAGGCATTCAGATCTTTTAATTGACTCTCTTTTATCATTGCCCTTTTGGTTTTCTTTTTACTTTCCTCTTTCTCTCTATCTCTCTCTCTCTCTGTGTGTACCTTGGTTCGGAGCGTGGTTGTGAGATGTTTGCTTGTATTGTGTTCTTCCTTTAAGTCATGCATGTCACTACTAGTGTCAGCCTGGAAAAGAAAAGCAGAATGTCAGGGTTTGTGTGAAGTTGATTTGTATTGAAAGGATCATAGAAATTATATGTAATCAGAGTTTGTTAATATTAGCAGTCAGTGTTTATTCAACAGTGGAGCTGAAATGCATTTTACACTGGTGTTTAGTGATTCTGCAGCTTGTTTTAGATTTAGTTAGTGTAATTTTATTTTCTAAAATGCTTTTAATCTCCTTCACTACCACTTAAAGGGATAGTTCAACCAACAACAAACATTTTTGAAAACCCATAAGACTTTCAATCATCTTTGGAACACAAATGAAAATATTTATCACGTTCTTTCTTCATTTTTGTCCATCCATTAAAAGTCCAAGCAACCAACATTTTCATGCATCAAAAAGACAAAGGTAATTGCAAAAGTAATCTATGAGTGGTTTAATCCAAGTCTTCTGCACTCTAAAAAATGATGGGTTAAAAACAATTAAAAAAAATTAAATGGTTAACTCAAACCTAACTCAACTATTGCTTAATAATTACTATTCTAGCTTAATGAACCCATAATAGGTTGTAAATTAACATTTACTAATATGGTGAATAAATGAGCATGTATTAATAAATTAAATAAATAATAATTAAATACTTAACATTTTTTTACATTTCTAATTTTCATTAATAAATCTTCATCTTTTGATTATTGCTGATGTCTCTAGTAATGTGTCGGATTTTTTATTTACAATAGTTAAATTAATTTAAACAATAGTAGAGTTAAATAAAACTATTCCCAGATGGTTGGGTTAAACATTTAATAGTTCCGTGGAGAATCTTGAACGTCCATGAAACCTTTCAAATGCAGAAAAGGTTCTTTGTAGTCAAAAAAGGTTCTTTAGATTTTTTAAATGTTCTGCAAAATGGTTCTTTTAAGAACTGTTCACTCAAAGGTTATTTGGGGAACCAACAATGGTTCTTCTATTGGATTACTGCAGAAACACCCTTTTGGAACCTTTATTTGTATGAGTGAACCACTGGAACAAAACAACCTTGTTGCTGGGTTTATTCATATTTCACCCAACGCTGGGTTGTTTTTAAGTGTGAAGAGACATAATGCTTTATATAATGAAATTAACAGATTTAATTTAAGTTTTTATATTTGTCTATAAACATTGGTCAGTGCACATACATAGAGCTTATCAAATATGGTAAAGGTTGCATGTTAAACATGCTTACTTGATGCACCAGAACCAATGAGGTTCACAACCAATGTGCTCGGTTGAGTTTATGAGTTTGGAATGATATGAGGTTTAATAAATAATGTCAGAATTTTCATTTTTGGCTGAACTCTTTAATTGCCAATGCAAAAATTAGGACAAATAAAAATTATGCTGATTGAAGTGGTGACACTGATGTCACTGCTTTTGAATTGTGTTTTAACATATCTTTATTTATTTCTCTCCCTCTTTATTTTCCATATCCTTCCTCAAGAGGCCGATCTAGCTGGAACTCTTCGAGTCACAATTACCAATCACGAAGCTGAAAGTGTGCCGCAAGTCATCGCAGCCGTGAGCGAGCCTTTCTTCCTTTTAATGAAGGTCAGAGAAGAGGCCCCATTTCTCTTTTTGGGTGATAATTCATCCCTATCTCCTGTTATCTGTGCCTGGCCCCTTTAATCCTAATTGTATTGTATGATTGTGCGATGCTTGCTTCTGTGTCTCTGAAGCATTACCCTCCTCCTTTCATTATCAACCAATGCCTTGAACCTCTTTTAATTTCCATTCTGTTTTATTTCATTCAATCATTGGCTCTGTCTTTCCTTTTTCATTAACTCTGCCCTTTGCACAAGGCATAGGATTCTCTAAGGGGCCCTTATTGGGCTCCTTCATGAAATATTATTGTAAAAATATTTGACCATGAGAATTGTCAATTTTATACGTCTCCCGTCGGTCATGCGTTTCTGCCCAATGCTCATTCCGGTTTTGATTAGGGCTTGGTCCCAGCTATTGATAATCGCAGATTGATACGGGGAGAGAATGAAGAAGAGGAAACAGATATGTAAACAGCCGAAGATGGACGAAGATGGGCCTGGCCACGACTGGACGCTTTCCCAGACATGTGGCCCAATCTCGAGGCATCGATGGCTTGTCTTTCGCCGTTTTCCCAAAATAGCATTATGCTCATCACTCTTATGGCCGCTCCAGAAAGGGGCCTGGGATGGTGCGTGGGCTAATGAAATTTCTCCAAACCAAACAGATTTTTTTTTGTAAATATATATTTTGCAGAGGTTCCAGAAAAATGCTGGCTGTGACAGCTGACTAAAATCAATTTCCACACTGGAGAGAAATGGGAGCCAAGAGCCACGGCCAGAACAAACACTGGCAATTTGAATATGCGAAATAATGTCAGTCTGTGAGGAGGAAGCAGGCTGGGGGAGGGAGATGGAACGCAGGGGGGGAGGTTGAGGCAATACTCCACTTTTCAACCCACTGTCTCATAATGGATAGAATTTTCTGAATTTTACCTTTCAGACTGGCAACCCAACTGAAAAGTTGCTGGAGGTCATCAGGGGTTTGCTTAGTGTTGACTCAAAACATGCCAAAACAACTTTTAACTTCCATTACAGTCTGTCTATATAATTGGCTGACAGAGCAGCCCTTAGGGGAGGCAACATTACAATTCAGTTCATTTTTGGTAAGTGCCAGTGGTCTTTAAGTATATAATTTGCCAATGTAAACAGTTCATTTTAAATGCTGGTTACTTCATTGGCTCTTCACTGCTGCTATTTAGCAGTCAACTACAATAGGAAATGTTTGTCATTACTAGTAAAAAAAACAAACACACTGTGTATATAAAATACTATATATATATATATATATATATATATATATATATATATATATATATATATATATATATATACATACATACATACATATACATATATATATATATATATATATATATATATATATATAATACTGTAGTAACCTAACCTTTAAATCTGTTGGTGGCCCTTTAAATCAATTTTTTCATGATACAGTCACCTTTAAGACTTCTTTGGTCTTAGGTGACGCCCAGGCAAAAGAGGGACTCAGTTTGCTCTTGAATAATGTCTGCATTCCCACTAGGTCAGACATTTGAAATGCTCTTCATGTGCTTTGTATATATGAGAGCATTTCCGTTGTAAACACGCTCCCATTTCCGCTGTTGAATCCGCGATGTTACGCACAGAACTTAACTTACCAAGATAATTCCTAAGGGGTGAATATTGGCTTACAAAACAACATGCAACATAGTCGCAGAGGTTTTTTGGCAGAGCGCACTTCCAAATTCTCAGAGGGAGAACATCTATTGCAGCATCATGCGAGCAGAATCACAGCAGCAAATGGGATGTAAAAAGAATAAAAAGCATTGAAATGTCAACACGGGTTTGTGAGGAGTCCTGAGTGGGACCGCGAGTTAGCAGTGGAAAAAGCCACTTAGCGCATCAGGACCATGGACAGCTACTGTACCACCGTATCCATCTCATGAACCCCCGTGTGAAACATGGGGGTCGGAACACGTGGGATTTACACGGTGTTGCCGCTGATTCGGAGAAAACCAGGGACAACCACATCAACTGAGATGAAACCGAATTGTTTTGCTGAATTTCATGGAATTGTTGTTATTGAGTTGACCTCCTTTCATTCTATACCACTGAAATATCCATTCATCCATTTTCCAAGCCGTTTGTCCCGTGAAGGGTCGCGGCCACTAAAATACATAAGCATCTAATTTGTAGTAGTATCTTTTTGTTAAAAAGATACTACTGACTACATTAGGTTTAAAAAAATAAAATAAAATCAGGTGAATAAAATAGCAAAAACGTAAAAGTATAAATTAGTTTATAGATTTGCTCTAGTCTATTTTAACTTTTTTTCAAATAAAGTTACTAATGAGGAAGTTCTGTTGTCTTCCAGATGGTTTAGGTTAATTTATTTGACTTTTTAACATCGTACTAATATTCAAAAAATGATTAAGTTCAATACAGAAGGCGGGTTTCTGTAGTTTCTCATAAAATCCTTTTCAGCTCAACTTTAGGCTTTAAATTGACTGGGGCTTTGCTAATGTTTTTTTTTTTTTTTGGCACCTATCGACTGTAGTTGCCTTTGTGCATCTTAGTCGACTTGCAAATGCTTAAAAGTAATACACTGTTAAACTAACAGTTTTCTCAGCATAAATGGTGCATGTCACTATTGATACAGTGAAATCGAAATATTACTGGTAGTTAAAAGAAACGTTAAAGCCAAAACACTTCGGATCTGAGTTTAAATACACTGAGATACAGTAACACGAATATACATGCACACCTTTGCATGCGTTGGTGGGATGCTAAACTCCTCTGTACGCACGTAAAAGAGGCGCAAACAGTTGACTTTGCGCACGTGAGCGATCCGTAGTCTGCACGCGGAATGTCTCCTCCATTATGACTAGCTCCCATTTAATGACGCGCCCGCCTCAGCATGCTTGATTTCACAAATCTCACTTCATTTGGCTTTGAGTACATCATCTCTATGTCAAATGTTGTGTGCCCCAATAATTTCTGTTAATTCCCGTTGTAATTTCTGTTTCTATCAGGCTGGTGTTCTCCGGATTTCAAGCTGCACTGCTCTCGGCTGTGCTCTGAAATGGAGAGGGAGGCTGAGAGGCGGTGGAACGGTAAAGCTTGATGGATATCGAGCCGGTACCACTAAGAAACACACTTCATGCTCTCCAGATGCATTTACCATCAGCGCCTCATTAAGGATTTATATACACATGGTTTTAGCTTAATTGAAAAAAAAAAATATATATATATATTTATAAAAGTTAAATCTAAGTTGTTGTTTTTTTTGTAATCACTAAATATTTAGAAAGACAACGGTAGTTAAGTTTGTGTTTAATATGCAGATATTGTTTAAGGAGTAGGAGTATTGTTGCTTTGCGAGATAAAGTTACAACGCGAATTATAGAAATATTAAACATTTTAAAAAATAATCCGGAAGGCTAAAAAATAAACCATCCTGCACCTACAAGCTGTAAGGCTAAAACTCAGGGCATGATCACATATCTGAAAATCAATACATCTGCATTTATATACAGCTATAATGTGACCTTGTAAGAACAAAACTGATCGAATAATAATATTAATAATAAAAACAATAATTATAATATACAACTGAACTGCGTAATAAACTAAACCCCCCTCGCCGGTTAGAGAAAAAAAAAGGTTTTACAAATAGTAAACGCTTTGGGTTGAAAATGCACAAAAATAACAAAATAACATACAATAAATAAATTAGTTAATACTTGTTTCAGTGCATACATACGTACGACATTAATTTCCCAACATTTAGATTAATACCTGCATGTTGGGAAATAACGCTGTATCGTGTAATACGATAGAAACAATATATGTTCGTGTGCTAAATTACAGACAGATCCCTCTTCATGTCACGCTTGAAGGCCCCTCCACGAGATATCACATATCTTATACATTTCACTTAATAATTACACCCGTGCCTCTCATATATCAAGCTCCTTGCCTCAGGCTCATTAAGACCCTGATCTTTTTTAAACACTTAAATTTGCATGTTAAAGGTTTTGGTGCGCGAACCTTAACACAAAACATTACCTTGAATTAGTTCACACATCTGGGTGGATTTTGACAATTTTAAATGAATTCGGAATTTTATTTGTCATATATAACACAGAAAAGGAGACAGAGATCATGAGAAAGACGGGGATAATTAACCGCAGCTTCAATGTAAAATATGCTCTGCTGAAAATAATTAAGGTATACTGTGACCATGAATCTAATGTGTAAAGCAATTACATGAAATCTGAATCATTTCATAAACCATTTCTACTAGGCTTCGTGCTAATATCTGTTAGAAATAGTAACAAATGAAAACAAAAACACATCACCCAGCGCAAGGTTTTTATTTGAGCTTCATTATTTGTTGGATGTAATGATTCTATGAGCAACTGGAGCAATTGTTTTCACAATGCCAAATTTGCGTGGGTATGTTACCATTCAGAAAGGGTCCATGGGCATGTTCTACACATGTGAGATTACAGCAGCAAAACAGGTGCAAGCCCCAACCCAGCCTGTCCCAGGAGAGCTTTGGACAATTGTTCTCATTTAGGAAATATTGGCCTGGGGGCCACTGCTTCAGACAGCGCGTTTATTTTCAGAGATCTTTAATACGTTTGTCTTTTCATTATCCTGTTGTTTAGACACTTCAGTATTTGGGCGTTGAAGTTTTAATGATTAAGCTTGCCATCAGCGCTTATAATTTATATGTATAGAATTAATTAAAAAAAAAAAAACGAATAAAAACAAATCTGTTGTAAAAGAAAATATAAGATAAACGTCAGGTAAATCAAAATTTCTTAAATAAATAAAGCTTAACTTTAAAGTGCACACGTAGAATCGTGTTCGAATAAAGACAGCGATGTTTAAAATAAGAATTTGTCTATTCTTCAAGCATCTGTCGTCTCTGAAGGATTGACGCTGGTAGATGTCAGGTTTTATTACAAAAAGGTTGAAGGTCTGTGTTTGTGGACCTTCAACTAAATGGATTTGGGGAGGGAAGAGAGTCACCTCCTTTTCCTCCCCGATCTTTGTTTGTGTTGTAATATACATATTTTGGTAGGTATTATGTGGCTTTCTCAGAGCTGATTGGGCGCTCAGGTTGGCGCGTGAACGCCCTGCGATTATGTCAGATCGCGTGCAGAGCGAACCAGCCCAGCCTTTGAACTTCACCGCTTTTGGCTCTCATTCACGCGCTTCTCCTCATTTCCCAGCCAGGTGCTTCGCGGGGCGAGAATCCTCCGAGAAAAAAAGCGCACAAACAGGTCGCGGAAACTTCGCTTGCCGCGCTGGATTTTGTGGCGTGCGTGGCTGTTCTTCTTCTCTCAGCCGAGTAGTGTCGTTTTGAAGAAGAAACATCTTTCAACTTTACGACAAACACGGAAGAATTAGTGGATTTTCCCCCCATTGATGCCGTTTTGCTGCTCCTCCGGCTCTCGACAAGTGGCATGATCCGTGTCTGTCTGCAGGACAGGTGAATACTGTTTTCTCTTGGTTGGTTGAAGAACTTTTTGTTGTTATTTTAACAGGGAACCGTAAACATGTCAAAGCCGGTAGATCACATCAAGAGACCCATGAACGCCTTCATGGTCTGGTCAAGAGGCCAGAGGAGGAAAATGGCTCAAGAGAATCCCAAAATGCACAATTCAGAAATAAGCAAAAGACTTGGCGCCGAGTGGAAGCTGCTCTCTGAATCCGAGAAGCGACCGTACATCGACGAGGCCAAGAGGCTGAGGGCTCAGCACATGAAAGAGCACCCAGACTACAAATACAGACCCAGGCGCAAGCCCAAGAACCTCCTCAAGAAGGACAGGTACGTGTTTCCTCTGCCCTACCTGGGCGACACGGATCACCTGAAAGGACTTCCGGTCTCGGCCACGGACTCGCTCTTAGGTGCGTCGGAAAAAGCCCGTGCGTTCCTGCCACCCACATCAGCCCCTTACTCGTTCCTCGACCCGAGCCAATTCAGCTCCAGCGCTATCCAGAAGATGACAGAGATGCCCCACACGTTGGCCACCAGCACTTTACCTTACGCATCTTCTCTGGGATACCAGAACGGCGCATTTGGGAGCCTGGGTTGCCCCAGCCAGCACACCCACACCCACCCGTCGCCCACAAACCCCGGGTACGTGGTGCCGTGTAACTGCACCGCATGGTCGGCATCGAGTTTACAGCCGCCTGTTGCCTACATACTGTTCCCAGGTATGACCAAGAGTGGGATTGACCCGTACTCATCAGCACATGCCACTGCTATGTGACTCCACGACTAAAAACAATCTCCTCTTTTGAAAACTTGAATACAGCAATGCATGTACATAAGAAGAGAGGAATGATCAAGACATTTATGCTGAGGCCGCGTGGACACGAACTTTTCACCATCTACGAGAGGTTCCTCGGATCCCAGCTCGGATCTTGGAATAGATGTAAGGCAGGTGCCCAGAACTGTAAGAAATGTAAATGTTTAAACGTTTATTATTATGGCTACCGGATTTGGATGCCTTTAATTTTATTTATTATGTACAATTTGATGCTATAATAATGCTACTTTTGTTTGAACACTTAATATAATTGTTATTCTCATCATATTATTATTAATATTATTATTTGAATGACTTTGATTTGCACAACTAACGATTCATGTTTCTTGTACAGCCTGTTGTATTTACCATTCTTTTTGGCACTCTGAAATTCAAATGATACGACTTTAAGGATTTCAAAGTGAGCAATTCAGCGTTTAATAGATTATACGGGTTATATTGTTTATAATGATCAAACCGGCACCTAAAAGTAGACGGTCTATTTAAAATATCAAATAAGGGAAAAAAAATCCTTATCCTTCAATATTTT
Source organism: Garra rufa (assembly GCF_049309525.1). Taxonomy (NCBI): domain Eukaryota; kingdom Metazoa; phylum Chordata; class Actinopteri; order Cypriniformes; family Cyprinidae; genus Garra; species Garra rufa. The sequence goes on along the minus strand of NC_133372.1, from coordinate 22,061,997 downwards.
TTAATTTGGACATTATCTTTTTTTTCTCTTGTGGTTCAGTGCTAGTCACTCGTTCATTTGATTTCAGAAAGAACATAAAGTTTGAAGCGAAGCAGTTCATGTTGTATTTTTTATCTGCGATGGTAACTTAAAACCTGTCATGTTAATGGAAAGGAAAATGTATCTGAAAGGGTGATACCTCGATTCTTTGTTCATTTGCCGAGCAAAGACATTTTGAATAAAGACAATCTGTCTTAAAAATTCATAACCCTTGTTACCTTGCCTATTTAAACTATCTTCTTTTTGACTATGCTCTCATACAGTCGTGCCAAAAGGTAACAGGCATGTCAGTAGAAAGTGTGATAATCCCGAACATGCGTTTTATCATTTTTATTTGTGCATTAAAAAATAATGTTGTTTTTATGGGGGCAGAGAGAACAGCACAGGCCTTAACTGCTAAACGCAAAACTAAAATTGATCGTAAAATTGATATCTACAATAATTATCTTCTCAATCAGCACTGCTTAAATAGTCAAACGTTTCGGCGGACGCTGTCTAATAACCATCTGGCTTTTCGGCATAGATTTGAGATGAACTCTGTCAGCGCGTGGCGTTCCCGACTGCTCTATAGGGACCGCCGGTCCAAATTAAATGGCAAAACAATTACTGTACAGGGACGCTTAGGGAAACTGAGGGCGAACATGAATTGTGATTTACCCTGAGACCCACAATAGGATGGAAATTGGACTGAAGAAGGGGTTGTACGACGATGAGCCATGTCATTTAGTATTACAAAACAATTTCAAATAAAAACAACTGAACAAAGCGTCAGGTGCTTCCAAATCTGTGCCGATTTTCGCCTACAAGCGCGCTGTGACACATTGGAGAGGACTGCAGATGTAGGCTGCCAGTTTGCATTACCATCTCAATTTTCCTTTCGGCTTGTTGACGTCTTTCTTTCTTTCTTATAATTATTGTATATTATTAACTCATATTTTTTTATGTAAATACGCGCGAGTTGCTGTGTTCAGAGTTTAAAACTTTCTGTATTCAGGTGTGTGTCATGTCTCTGAAATAAGGCGATCACACACTTTGATGTGTGGATGTGTATGAGACGTTTCACCCTTCAGGGACTCTATGCTTGTTCCACCTGTTCCACCGCTTAGATCATTCCAACACTTTACGCACAGAAACACGCGGCTAGATTCTCAAAACAAATTAATTAACACCTTAACTAAGTCTACATGTAAAACGTGATTTATAACGTTGCTTGGAGTTTTACTTGCGCATAAATTCTTATCTACTCCCGTAAAATAAATATATTTATATATATATTAAATGTGACCTCTCAACAATAATAATAATAAAAAAAAATAATAATAATAATATCGAAAACAATGATAATAAAATGATTTATGCTAAATAAAGCTATTTTTAATTCAGCTTGTTTAATCTAAAAATGTATTTGTGCAGTGTTTTAAAATGCCGCCTTGCCTTTACTTTAGTTTCAATATACTTTTCTATGAAATAATTTGAATTCTAATGTGAACAACAAACGTGTTACAACTCGTTCAGAGTAACTGCTAGTCTATATTTCTTTCACAATTTGTCAAGATTCATATAATACTGTAATTCAACACAGTTGGTACTGTTTTCTCCTCCTGTATTACAAAAAAGTGTTGCTGAAACTAAAGCAGATGTGTGAATGGAGAATGGGATTCACTCAAAGGAAACAAGCTCGCAGAACAATTGGGTTTGGGCTGCAAACAGAGGATTGGAATTGGCCTGTACTTTTGTCTATTGTCGCAGGGATGGGAAATGGGATTTGCACACCGAGGTGTAATAGCATTACTGTATTAATTAAAATTTTCATTTCACATCCAGATTGTTTACTTATCTGCCAGGAACATATGCTGGAAGAAGTTAAGATTCACGATTCTGCACTATTGCCCAAGGTGCAATTCAATATAAGGGAGGGAGGGGGCTCAGATTTTTATGACAGACTGTGCTCTTATCTGCCGCTGTAAATTAGGGTGATACTCCATTGAACCGAATAGCAAGTTTTACATCAGCCCCCTAAAGCATGCAGATTCAACTTTGAAATTGGACGATGATAATTAGGGAACTTTAAGAAGCACTTCGAAAAGAAATGCGGTTAACGTGTGTTATTTTGATTATTTAAACAACAAGATCTGAACTTAAATTAAACCCTTTCGTATCTTTAGGTTTCTACTAAATGAGAGTTGAACTCAGCGTCCGGTCAGCACGGAAGTCTGTAAAATCATTTCATATTTTGACTTATTGATCCAGGCAACATATCATCATAAACAACTAGATGATCAACCACAAGACCTGAATGTGAATGACAATCCAGGGCTTTATGTTTAGTTAAGAGCATGTGGGTGTAATTAGATGTTAATTTATGAGTCCTTCACAGCTATTAATCAACTGTGATCACTGCAGCCATTTTGAACTATTTTCTTAAGCATTCTGTGGAAATAAAACGTCGCAAACAAAACCCAACTGGGGGGAAAAAAATAAGAGAGGTAAAATTATGATTTGAAATTATAGAGCCCTAAATCTGTAGCTCTTCTCCGAGACGTTTTTATTTGAGCTCAACGGAGAGCCCGAATTCAATCTGCCTTATCTCGCCAAGACTCCTTTCAGCAGGAGATCAGAGAAAAAGAGAGGATAATTGTTCTTTATTTTATTTAATTTAATGCGACAGGCTGTGCTTTCAGATCATTTATATGCTTCATTTAGTGATAAAATTCAATGAGGAGGGGGACACAAGGCGCTTTCTTTCTCAAACACTTTAGTGGAAAATATAAAACACATGAAACAAAAGTGAGGGGACATGACACTTTTAATTGAATGCCATGGGTCATTTGCATTATTGTTTCCTAATGTCACCCTGAAATCATGGGCACAGTATTCAGTTTAATATGTAGCTTATAAATATCTTGCGCTGAATCTTGCCATGCTAATTTTCTAGGCCTATTTCACTGAAAACTACAATCAGCGCAGTGTACTGAAGGAGACAACAAAAACGATTTTTTTAAAACTGTGGAACCATTCCCTGAGATTGTTTATTATTAATATTTATAAAGCAATTATTTTTTCTAACAATATATTTCGAATATATAATACATATTATAATGACAATATGTTTTATTATTGTTGTTCCATGATTGTCATTTTACCCAAGTGAAACACATGCTTATCTCAATTCAAATTTAGGGAGACGTATAATATAGTAGCTACATTTTAATAATGCAATATATTGGGTTTGGTGTAACGCTGATCTCATTTTAAAATTTTAACTATTGTCTCTCTCTCTCGGAAAGTCCTAAAAGCATCATTGCTGAAGCCTCGTCTATCTAAAATTGGATCTGGGATAGCATTTGGACAGAAGAAAAGTAAACCGCAGTGCTGTTGTTTGAAGCGCCGGCCTTGAATTTGGGGGTCCCTGAATTCTCATGTGAAAGAAATGAAACGGTGAAGGAGCTGATAAGAAAATATGGAAGAGAAAAGGAATCATGCCTCGGTGGTTTAATGTGCGGGTCCAGTCGGGAATGTGATATACACTGAGACTTTACCCCTCCGACTGATTCAAAGAGAGTGTATAGGATGCATCTCTCTCTCTCTCTCTCTCTCTCTCTCTCTCTCTCTCTCTCTCTCTCTCTCTCTCTCTCTCTCTCTCTCTCTCTCTTTCTCTCTTACACACACACACACACACACACACACACACACACACACACACACACACTGAACAGTTTAATGTAAACGTAATGCATAAACCTGTATAAAACACAGCAAAACATTCGAATGCATGGGTCCATTATAATTTAAATATCACAATATCAAATGTGCGTTGGTCTCTTTACAAAATATGACAATATTGTGAAATAAGAATTTCCCTTTGAAAAGGAAAGTTTTCAATAACGGTCGCGTCGTCAATATGGGTCACACATGCTGCGATGGCTGTCAAGGCCGAGGAATTGTAAAAATGCAGTCTATTAAGAGCCAGCAGCTTAATTCTTCCAGATGAGTCTATAGACTATAGACTACGTTTTATAAGTGACGCTTTCCTGATGCTGTCATTATCTGTGTAGCGCATCTGTAACACATCTGGTCGGGTAACAGAACTGCAGTGTCCACGTAACAGTGTTGTCTTGTTGCAAGCAACACATTATACGTTACGCATGAATAATAATAAGCCCACCCATTTAAATGTAAAATGTAACCATAAATGTTAAATTGCTGACTAGTTACGATTAGTTCACGGCGCCGTTTCAATCACTTTTTAGTAGAAGAAAATCAAAACATTGTAAACTCCGAAATGTAGCAGAATTATATAAATTATAAGTTATAGAAATTACTGTAATATGTTTGTGTGGATTTATGTATGTATGACAGTAATATTTTGAGAAATTTACAGAGTGCCAATGCTGTAACCCGGAGTCCATAGGCTTAACAGAAACAGAATATAGTATAATAGGTCTTCTTCTGAAACATCTTGTAAAGAATAAAACTTCATTTACTTCAGGTAAGGAGCAAAAACATTGAATCCTGAAAACTTTCAACAGCTGTCTTGAGGATTCGACACAAAACACGCGACGTCTAAAACAGTGTTTCGACTCATTTTCTCATTACAAGTTCAAATTATATATTAAACTACATTCATTTTTTTTGTCTTTGTATATTTTAAATATAACTTAATGAATGAAATTATTGGCTAAAATGCATAAAACATTTGTGCTCTACTGTTTTATGTGTTTGCACTTAACAACTGTTGATCTCTTATTATTCTTAATGTGGTAACTTTAAGCCATATAGTAATCATTATATTAAGGTTGTTAATTTGCCAGAAGTCCTTAAACCAACACTGGTGATTTATAGAATGCTTAATATACTTACATACACTTAAAATTGAGCCTAATCTACCTAATTGTGCAATACCAGTCTTTTTGCATTATGTTTTTAATAGAGCCGAAACAGCTCTATATGTAGAAATAATATACATATATACAGTTTTTTTACAGTATATAAAGTCAAAGATCTTGGCTGTGTTATAAATGTTAGTGAGCCAATAGCATTTATAGCCATCAGAGTCACACCCCTGACCCAAAGCTATTCAAAATAGCAGGTAGTAAATATAAGTGCTATCAAAATGCCTTGTTTTGGCCAAAACCTAAAGTAGAACCACATGTACCCTTTGTGAATAGAGCAACAGTATTGTCCAAGAGTGTGCACCGAGTCAAAAGTGTCAGTTGTAAATATCTGACCTTTTTCTTGGATGTGGACTGTTCCATTAACTATCTTCTTTTAGATTTTGCTTCCCATATTCCATTAGCCGATAATAGTGTAAAAGTTGTTATGACATACAGTGTCTTAAAGAGCCATAGTACAAAACAGAACATGGATAATACACTATGTTTGTGTGTCCAGGTAAACATACTCAGGTGGCAAATGTAGACATATGTTCGCTACAGATTCAAAACTACTTTATTAAGTCATGTTGTTGAGTTCCCCAGTTTTAACTTTCAAGTAAAGATTTGTTGAAAGACAAATGTTTCACTTTCACTGTTAGCATGAAGAGGTTAATCGTAATCCTGGTACACCTGTGGGCCCCAGTGTGGTTCTGTAGGCTTTTTTGTCAACAAAGTGGTGAGAACAAACACTTTGGGATATGGGATATTTGCAAGAAATGGAAATTAGGTGTCACCACATCAGTGCCTATGCATTTTTTTTTTAACTCGATTTTATTTTATGAAGTGCATAGCTGTTGGCACACATGCTGTGACGCTCATTTGCATTGGTTTCCACAAAATTAAAATGAAAACTGTTATCAACTTTAGTAATACTATTAAATATTTATTGAGCACCTTTATTTTTCATAAATCATTCTGATATGTTGATTTGGTGCTAAATATGACCCTTGTTTATTGTCTATGCTAACATATGCATCATATGCAACTAATATAATCATACTATGAAAGCATAAAATTTAAAGATGCTCAGGCATGCAACTACAAATCTGTGATATCATGCCGTGTGTCATCTCTCATACCAATGACTGCATTATTTACTGATGTTGCCTAAGCAGTAGCAGAAGGATCTTGTCTGTTGACAACATTGCGCTCTATGACACACACTGTCATGCAGGTTGACAAGCTGTCAATCATCCTTGGGTTTGCAGCATATTACCTGATGGAAAACCTAAACCCCAGTCAATGGTCTGAGACCCATGTGACTGGTTTGTGGGTCGAGATGTCACTTGTCTCATTCAGATCCAGTCACCTGGATCCTCTGTCAGGAACACACAGCAATCAAATGACCCTGAAACTCTCCAGAGCTTGGTCTGAATCAAAGTAAAGGAAAGTAATTACTGGCTTTCAAACAGACATTTGTACTGTCGTACAAGCAAAATTCCAACAGGGAAGTACTAATGATGGCATACATCACAAAGGACGAATGAGATGAAAATTGTATTGACTAATTTATCTCTAAATTGTGTGTACTGTACAACAAGACAAAGGCCTACAGTGTTTGCTTTCAAACAATAGAGAATGTTACCTTTATTAAGATCATCACAAAGGTATCTTTCTAAGAGAAGTGATGTCAGAAATAACCTTCGCTTCCCAGACACTCTCAGGTGAGTAGAAAAGATAGAGCACTTCTCCTGCAGGCTGCACATCAAATGTAATTAAATTTTGTTCGCAGTTATATCAACTGAACATCAGTCTCGACAAAAGAGATTAGTGTGTTTTAAAAAGCCAGTCGCAATCATTCGGTTTCAGCAAGACAGCTGTTTATGATGGCCAGACGGGAATTTCTTCAGATTATTTTGGGCCTAAGTGAGCTCATTTACTGCTCCAAACCTGTATGAGTTTCTTTTTTTTTCTGTTGAACGCAAAATAAGATATTTTGAAAAATGATGGTAACCAAACAGTTGACGGCAGCCATTGACTTCCATAGCATGGAAAGAATATTATGGAAGTCAGTGGCTACTATCAGCTGTTTGGCTATTAAATGATAACAGGATTTTATTTTGGGGTAAACTATCCTTAATGCTTACTGTATGTAGTGACTTAATTGGTTAGGTCATTGCCATAATATAGGCTTTTTTTCCCCTTTTTTTAATCAAATGCAAATTCATGTCTGAGTCACACTGTCTTGGTTAAATAAACATTACTTACAATATCATTGTTAACACTAACAATGTAATCAATTTTCAAAAAAGTTTATTTCAAAATAGTAAGTCAAAGCAGTAACAATTTATTAACGATATATTTTATAAGCCAATTTGGTGTTTGCAAATAGTGATGACATTTTTTGGTGGTAGAATTTTTTTTTAGAAAGTTTTCAGATAGCAGTCTATGGGGAAAAAAAATAATAATAATAATAAAAAAGGTAAATCTGAATTTATTCTTCCAATTCCGAGATTCTATCTCACAATTCTGATAAGAAAAATCAGCTCGCCATTCTCTCTTTTCTCCGTGGCTCAGAATCATGAGTTTATACCCTACACTTCTGGGGTTTTTTCTCCTTGGAATTGACAAACTCGCTATTGTTGAGTTAAAAAGAGTTATAAAGTCAGAAAAACAAGATAAAAACTTGCATTTGTGAGAAAAAATGTCAGAATTGTGAGATAAAATAGGTACATTTAAAATGTTATAGGTTAAATAGTATTTCATGGTGTAACTGTAGGGCTAATATAATATGTGACCCTGGACCACAAAACCATTCAATTTATCAAAATTGAGGTTTATACATCATCTGAAAGCTGAATAAGTATGCTTTCCATTGATATATGGTTTGTTAGGACAATATTTGGCCAAAATACAACTTTTTGAAAATCTGGAATCGCCTTTAAAGTCCAAATTAAGTTTTAGCAATGCATATTACTAATAAAAAATTACGTTTTGATTTATTTATGGTTGGAAATGTACAAAATATCTTCATTTAACATGATCTTTGCTTAATATCCCAATGATTCTTGGCATAAAAAAAAAATCTATCACTTTGACCCATACAATGTATTTTTGGCTATTGATACAAATATACCCCTGCTATTTAAGACTGGCTTTGTGGTCCAAGGTCACATATGTTCCCTGTGAACTGCATATTTAAATATAACGTAGGTCTATTGTTTAAATCAAAATTATCCTTTAAAAGTAGAGTAATTACGGCAGGTTTCATTCATTATTCTGTCCGTTTAAACGTCTGCATTCAGTCATAAAAGCTCTGTAAATATTGGTCACAGACAGGGAGATTTACTTTAAATCTGAAAGGCAAATCAATCTTGTATAATATATTTCACAAGTTGATCACTCACTAAAAATGTTTCCATGTCATTTTAAGTCTTATTTCGACATAACAAAGTGGTTATGTATTGAGTTGTTTACTTATTTTGTTGACTGATTTGCGGAAAGTGGAAGAGGCAAGATTTATTGCATGAACCAATCACAGCTGAACATAACCAGTCATATCCAATCAAATCGTGATGGAGGCACGTGACTTTCCCCCATTCATTCTCAACTATTATTCTGTTAAAACTCAATGGGCTCAGGGGAGACGAGAGAGAATCAGACTCCGCTGTAACTTTACTTGCTGGTGTTGCTGTTGGACAATGTTTCTTTAGAAAAATTAGTTATTTAAACACATTATGTTCAGGAGGCAATGCCTCCCTTGCCTCCTCGGAGGAAACGCCCCTGGTAAATACATGGCTTTCAAGGTCTTTGTTGTTCTTTGAACTGCCCATATGCACATAATCGCTTCACATTAGTCAGCTCTGCCAGATAAAATCAAGTCGAGTCATTCAAAAACGACCTAAACTCAGTTTGCCAGACACCTTCTCTCTTTGGGCAAAAAATAGGGTGTAGCGGTCCGTCTGATTGCAGGCCTGTAGAGGACTGCGTGTATGTGTGCTAAAGAGAGAGAGAGAGAGAGCATGTAAGCTGAGTGGATGCTAATCGCTGCTCCCCGTACCAGAGCATGTCTTCCTGGTCCAAATGAGATTAGAGCGGTGTGTGCGTGGGGCTGTGGAGGTGAAAGGTAAAGGCACTTATCAGGAGGGTTCCCCTCAGGGGCCGCGGTGACTGACTCAATCAGAACCCCGGCACGCACTTCTCACTGGATTAGACTAATCAGGAAAGAGCAGGAGGGATGTATAGACCACTTATCGGGACAAAAAACATTGGGCTCCCTTTCCCTTTGAACAGACCCTACAGAAATGTTTGTTAATTTTATTTATTGCAGGATGCTTGTCGCCGTGGCAATCTTCCATAGAATCATTAAATAGGGCTCTTCGATGCACGAAAGACACTCAGTGTTTACATGCCACAGAGATAGCAAAGTCTTTGATGTTTTAAGACCCCCGCTCCCTCTCACTTATTGTCTTCATTATATATTTATTTCTCTCTCTCTGTTTGTTTAGGAAGCCACCGCAGATCATCCTGATGTACAGTAGTGAGTCAAACAAAAAGTATGAATAATTACACTAAGGCAACTTCAGGAGCTAATTGGGCCTTTAGCGTGCTTGCGAAACCACTAGCGATAAAGCCAATTACCGCACCTATGAGTACCTCCAAATTAATCTCTTTTTCTGGAAGGGATTTAGGATAGTTTACAAATATACAGTCTATCTCTTCCGTTCAGATCAGAAAAATATTATTGGTTTATTACAGAAAAAAAAAGAACAACAAGAAGTAGAAACATTTGATAAATGAAACCTGCAAAACAGGCCTACTTGAGATCATACTTAAGAACAGACACCGGCCCATTACAGACAGTATGAGAGCAGGAAATACTGTAATCTGGTTTAATTAAGACCACCTGAGCATAACGAGGGCTGCATTTAAATGATTCAGCCTCATTAGCCCATATGAATCTCACAGACCAGCGGTTAACGGACACTTAGTGACTCTGACGCAGAGTCTGGCCCGGGTTTCTTGTTTACCCACAGTCCATTATTGATACGTCTGCAAACGTTAAAACCCACACTGAGGACTCTGCATAGAGTCTAAAAAAGCACCAGATTATAATGATACGGTGGCCTTGACGATGCTGTTGCCTTGGTTGTGTCGTATTGAGAGCTCATGGAGCTGAGGTAATTGTGAGACGATGTGTGTGTGTGTGTGTGTGTGTGTATGTGTGTGTACCTGGTATTCATCACGTTGTGGGGACCAAATGTCCCCACAAGGATAGGAATACCAGTAAATTTTGACCTTGTGGTCCCCATGAGGAAACAGGCTTATAAATCATGCACAATGAGTTTTTTTGAGGAAGTAAAAGTGTGCACAATCTCCTGTGAGGGCTAGGTTTAGGTGTAGGGTAGGTTTAGGGCGATAGAAAGTACGGTTTGTACAGTATAAAAACCATTACGCCTATGGAATGTCCCCATAAAACATGTAAACCCAACATATGTGTGTGTGTGTGTGTGTGTGTGTGTGTGTGTGTGTGTGTGTGTGTGTGTGTGTGTTTACGTATTTCTAGTCTAGTTCACCTTGATCTTACATGTGACAAGCTGAGAATGGATGGAGTCTAGCTGAGTTGTAATTATATTCAATCAGAATGTGCAGTTATGCAAAGATTTCCAAACCCAATCTCATTAGAAAACATAATTATTGCCAGTTTCACATGAATTTGTATGATTTGATTCACTCCCCTCAAATGAATATTCTGTCATTATTTACTCACCCTTAAGTTGTTCCAAAGCTGTGTAAGTTTCTTTCTTCTACTGAGCACAACAGAAGATATTTTGAAGAATGCTGGTAACCAAACAGTTGACAGTAGACATTATAGTATAGAATTTTTATTTGTTTTACCTGGTCTCATGACAGAAACGTACCTGGGGGCACTTTTTTGCGAGACGCGAAATACGTGCCAATGTACATATCACTGCAGTTTGCAAAAAAAGAACAAAAGAGGAAGTAAAACTCCTTTTATTCCTTTTCACACAATGTATGATTTACAGAGTTTGATAAGAGTTTAATTTTCGCACAGTTACTTATATATGACTTAAAACTATTTTAATATGCTGGGAGATTTGAAAACTGATGCTTTTGAATGTTAGCATGACTTATATTAGATTTGTTTGGTAGCTCACGCAGTACGGAAATGTACTTGAGAGTTGAAGACATCCGGTTCCAATCCCGTGTAACTATGGTTCGACAAAAGAGTTCAAATCTACACACAAGGAAGATTCAAATGGCGTCAACAAATGCATTTTTATATCGGTTTTGCATTTGTTAACACTGTCAGGTAGGTTTAGGGTTGGGTTTGGTCTAAGGCATATTTCCAACACGATAGAGCACTGCTGCAATACCAGTGATGCCTCCTAGGGTGTGCCAGGGGGGCCACGGCCGCCCATAAAATGACACTGGCCACCCCACTGGCCGCCCCAACCAGAAAGAGTGGAGTTTTTAAGAACAATAATCTATTATATAAATTAACACAGACATTTACAATTCACTTTATTAAAAATACATTTTATAAACTTGTAGGATATGATGTGTCCTGTAGAATATGCTCTTAACCTCTGCCTCATTTTACATTCGTTGTGGCGACTTGCATACTGCAGCACAGGCTCTGTTCAAGTTCGAGAGGAGCAAGCAACACAGGAGGGGAAACTTAAGTGATGGTACCACACCGGGGCTAGGGAGGGCTATAGCCCCATCAAAATTTTCAATAGCATGTAAAAAGTTTTTGTCATTTGTCTTGTGTCATTTGCCTACATCCTTTAAAAGTGTTCATAAGAAATAAGTTATTACAGGTTTGGAACATCCTAAGGCTAAGCTTATACTATCATTCATCATGTTTAGAAACTCATGTGCCCTGTTTCACGTTATAACTTTGTTCTGTAGATTTTATTGGTGTAGAGATGAGTATGTGTGTTTTTAAAATGTTTGCAAATTCTTTTTATTTCTTAATTTGAAGCAAATTTAAAAGTGCAGTATTAGTAATTAAAATTCGTAAACAAAGCTCTGTAAAAACAAGGATAAGCTTTTTTGCGACACTGTGCAATGAGTGTACAATCAGGCAATCAAAAACTTCTTTGTATACTTGTGTTCTTCATGCCCACTTGAGCACTTGACCCTGGAAATGCATAATTTAAGTAGACGAGGGATCAAGTACAAACACAACAAATGTTGAAATTATACAAATATACCACTAATTCACTAAAAGTAAAATACATAAAACAAATCCACATGAGAGTGTGTTGGATTTCCGTATTAGGTAAATACAGTAAAATCAATCATTTGACAATTTATTTGAGAGAGTTTGAGCACAATAAGGACATGTCTGAACACTTAATTTTTGGTTGTCTTTTCAATTATTATGCTGTGCAGATAAAGGGATAGTTCAACTAAAAATGAAGATTCTGTAATCATTTACTCACCCTCCAGTTGTTCTAAACTAGAATGTTGGTAACTAAACAGTTGACAGTATGTATATTTGTGACCCTGGAGCACAAAACAGCCAAAAGGGTACATTTTTTGAAATTGAGATTTATACAATATCTTAAAGATGAATAAATAAGCTTTCTTTTGATATATGGTTTGCTGCTATAGGACAAAATTTTGGCTGAGATACAATATGAAAATCATGAATCTGATTGTGCAAGGAATGCACCCTCACCCTGCACCCTAACCCTTCTTGGAAGCTTAATATCTCAAAACTGCTCAGAATGCAGATAGAACCTTACAATTCCAAGGCAGTGAAATGCTGTAGAAGTATTGTTCATTCTTAGTTCATGTTAATTAATAGTCAACTAATGTTAACTAATGAACCTTATTGTAAAGTGTTACCGACATGGGATATGGGTGAGAAGGGAATAGTGAGTTCTGTTTAGAACACATTAGATATGTATTCACACATAACTGAAATGTGATCACCAAAGAGAACAGGTAAAGGGCATGTTGCCCACTCATGCCTTGACATAGTTCTCTACTTCAGAAACATTGTCTCTTATGAAAATGTCAGACAGTAATTGATCACTCTCAACATCCATTTTATCACTCAAATAAACTAGAGCCTCTATGAGCTGACCTTTACAACCACCCATCTTTCTCTCCTTTTCCCCCCTTTGCTAGTTTAACATTTTTTTCTTTCCAGTGAGAGATCACATTAGTCTCAAAAGGTTTACTTATCTTCTTGTCAATTATGAGAACTACTGTACAAATTTCTTTGCCTTTGCATCATTACATCCTTATACTATTAATATGAATTTTCTTTCAATAATGCTTGTTTACTGTGTTTGTTCACTGCGTAACTGCCCATTATTGTGTTGATTTGTAAGATCAGGGACGTGACTAAAACAAATATGATTAAGATCACTATTAAAATGATTCATAATGTGTTTATTTTGGCATCGTTTTAAATGAGTTTGTACAGAAGTTTATTTTTAATTTAGAATTAATACTCATACTAAAGTAATAGACAGACTGAATTAAGCATATGTTTATGTATGTTTAATTACTTTTTGGTTTCAATTATGTTAATCAACAAAACAACACAAACAGACAAATGCTGTGTGGAAAGCAGCCAAAAGCCACTTAGAATCGGAGAGAGAAACAGAAGAAAGAACATTATTTTAAGATAAATGAAAGCTGACCACAATCTGATCATAATGTCATGTCATATAAAAATCTTAAGAAAAATCAAAAAAAAAGTCTTAAGACTATCACAGATATGTAAAAAATCTGTAACAAGATTTCACCAGTTTCAACTTAAAAACTTAAGTTCAGCAGCCGCCTTAAAATTTTAAGTTAAATCAACTCATTTCAACTCACGACAATAAAATTAGTTAAAATGACTTGTACTTTTACGTTGATTCAACTTAAAATGTTAAGGCAGCTGCTGAACTTAAGTTTAAGTTGAAACTGGTGACAACTTTTTACAGTGTAGGGTTAACTTGACCTTTGACCTCTAAAGACTCCTAGGTGCCAGCAGTATTTAAATAGAGCAGGTGTCTATAATTCATAACCAATTGCAAACTCACAATACAGTCTGGCTCTGTTTTACTACTGGACATAACAAGCACTTTTTACAATTCAATTAATTCCCAATGGATACAATCAAGACGTGCTCAATTTTTTTTGTCTTGTGTAATATAAAATTTTCAATTTTACACAAAAAGTGAAATAAAATAGGTTGCAATTATAAATTAGGTTGTAATTATAGTTTCATTTTGAGTGCATTAGCAAAAAAAAAAAAAAAAGTCAGAGAGAAAATGCATTATGCTTCAGAGAGAAAATGGTAATGCCGAATAAAATTATGACTGCAGCTATTATGATTGCTGCAGTAAAACCTTACTAACACTAAGTGAACCTGTAAGTGGAAAAAAATAATGACTTGCTCTATTCAACTCCTGACTGTTTCATTTCAGTTACGTGTAAATAATGCAATATTGTTATTATTTTGAAAGAGCATAAGCTCAGAAAAATGCTTTGTGGTTGAAGGTGAAATTTATCTCCTTACGTTTAGTTTTTTAGAGAAACTAAACGAACTCCCTTATATTGTGTGACAGTGGTGATGATAAATCTCTTTTTAATAAAAAATAAATAAAATGAAGAGCTTTTCAAATCATCAAGCAGAACAGACATGAAACCTTTTTGAAAACTTTCAGGTTCTGAACTATAAAAATGTCACTAAGTGCCATACAAGGCGATTCAATCGTCACTCAATGTTTACATTTATTGATTAAGTTTAATTTTTCCGCGGATGTTTCTTCTCGTGTTGTCTAAGAACAAGACCATTTTCTAAATGGTTCTTATTTCCAAGTACTTTTTATGTCTCTCTTACTTCTGTTCAACCGATGAAAACCCTTATTTGAGAATGCCTCTCAAGGCCAGCATATATTGTGAAGTCAAAAGTGTGGCCATTTCTTCTATATATTGATTCGCCCATGAAGATGCGTTCTTTCAGTGTGTTGAAATGAATAGCGTTTAAGAACTCTTGTTTTGAGATGGAGGCCATTGTGTGTCCTGCCAAAACAGCCATATATTGTCCAAGTTCAACTTGTCTCTTTGCTGAACTCACAAAACCTGTAAAATAAAATCTTTTAAAAAAAGAAAATCTGAATGTGCAGCTCCCTGACTAGAATAATTCAGACATTCCAAAAGAAATCAATGCTACAAAATCTGGCTAACATTATAACATTATAAACGCATAATAGATGGAATTTTCTGTGACAAACAAAGCCGGGTAAAAACAGTCTTGCTCATTGTCATGTTGAAGCGCACACATTTCTTGTCCAGAGCTTCATTCAGGGTCACACGATTTTTCTAAAATGACTTTTTATGGCACTTTTTATTTCATCTGTTTATTAATTGGGAATAAAAATGCACCCATTCAGTCATCTATTTTTTCTAAATGCATGTTATTGATCTTATTGTGAACAGTCCATGCATGTTTCATTTTCCCTTTTTTTGACCTTGTAATGTTTAATCAAAATGTCATAACTCAATCTTCCAGTGAAATGACAGACTCCTTTCTGATGATTTCTCCAATCATTTTTTCTGCTTAAACCCTGCCCTTTTCTTACAATTGCCTGCAAGCTTGCATTCAGATCTGCTTCATCCAATCAACAGCCGATGAATAGAACCAAGTCCATGTCCTACATTTTCATTTTTTGTTTTCAATAATCCTTTTTATTTGGATGAATGTCATAATATTGAAGAAAATATCTGTCGCTACTTTCATTATAGTGCAACTTTTAAAAAAGATTCCAGGTTTATACTAGTTAAAGGGGTCATGAGAAATCACAATTCCCTCAATCTTTTGACATATAAGACATATAAGAGGCAACTATAAAAACATCCTGTAAGTTTCAGAACTTTTTCAATATAAAAAAAACAACTTATATTAACGCCAGTATGCAAAAACCACAGGTTTTGGAATGTGCCACTTTATGATGTAACAGTGTGGCCTCCACAAATATGCCTCCACAAAAGAAGATCAAAGCCTGCCTGTTTAGCCCCGCCCACCAATTCACAAATGTAGTGTAAATAACAAGAGAGGCAAATGCAGGTCTACGCAAAAACCAAATTATAAAGATGGGTCTCAAGACAAGACTCTTTGTGGACATATTGCACACATTACTGAAGTTTCCATCAGAAATGTCTACTGTAGTAGCGCTAAAAGAGCGCCTTCTTTTTCCCCCCGGGACAGATATATGTACATATGGTAGGACTAGATGGTATGCAAATGCGACTACTAGACATGCACACTTCAATATAGCATAATTTTTGTTGCATTGTACAACAATAATTACTGTTTTTGCATTATAGTAGGGGATAGTTTTAGGGTGGGGTAGGTGTAGACCAGAGGTCACATTAACTGAAAATTGTCCGTCATTAACAGATTTTTTTTTTATCAGTGATGGAAAAATCTGAAGGTTGTCCGTCACTTTTACAGATTGCACTAAGGGTGATCGATTGTAACTTGTAGCTGTAAATCCCACCCCTGTCTAGTTGGTGGTCAGTGTGCTCCAATGTGGAAACAGAGCATGAGATCCAGAACAAAAATGAAACTGTCACAAGTCTTTTGCTATGCGTTTGATTACGCACAAGCAAGTACCCAGTTTTAAGCTACAGTGATCTTATCACGCCACGTTAAAGAGCACCAAAATAGTATTTATTTCTTGAATTTGAAATCTGAGACTTTGTTTCATATTAAAAGTCACAAAGCACCAAAGCTTAGCCTATTGCAATTTATTGGATGGGAGGCGCACTATGTACTTTTCATTCATCAACTTAAAACAGCATAGGCCAAAAGTTCGATTTATATTTAACAAGCGATATTGGTTCATAATCGTTAATAAAATACAATCTAATCTGTTATCGCAGTTCTGACTCTAAATGTCTGTGGAGTGGTGCTATAACTCTAATGCTCTGTGACGTTTTAAAATAATGTACCATCTGCACTACTCCTAAACCTACCCCATAGTATGAACAGAAGCGAATGCGATGTAGAAACACGATCGGAAGCATGTCGTTTTAGCTTGTCTTTTAAAGTCTCATCTTTCAGCTCTTTCATTGTAAGTCATGTTTTTCACAGGATTCGTACCCAAGAATTTAGCATCTTAAATCCAATTCCGTGCCATCTGAGCTACCAAGCAAGCTTGTTACATCTGGAAAGCAAAACATATGAAGCTATATAGTATATATAGTAATCGTAACTGTATACAGAAATGATTACAAGTGCTCGCTGTTTTACCGCCTAGTGTTAATTTCTGTTGTTCAGCTGCAGTGAGATGTACTTATTGGTACGTATTTCACGTCTTACGAAAAAGTTCCCACAGGTACGTTTTCGTCATGAGATCAGGTTGCGTCAGTAAAAACTTGGTCATTTGTTCACTTAATTTTACGGAAGTTTCGTTTACATACAAAGCACAAGCAGGATTTTGAAACTAAAACACAATGCTGTTCTGACTATATTGGATCCGACAGTAATGTCGCACCAAACAAGCATGAGTAAGTTTTTATTACGTGGTTGCTTATCTGTCACTATTGATCTGTTATTACAGATCGTTTGATACATGTATTTGTATGAGTATTTTTGCGTCTTTGACCTAAATCACAGCAGTGTCCATCTATGAGGATGTAGGCTGTCAAACATACACAACTGTTAGCCAATCATAGCAGTAGGCGCTTACTTCCGAGTCTACAATACGCCTTGCCTATTCAAACAGAGCGTTCTGATGAGGGGGGTTAAAACAGGACAGAAAATAGCCTATTACTTCAAAATAATGATGTTTTTTGATGTTGGTGTTGGTGATCTTGATAACATTATAAGTGGACCTCAGAAAACAATACCAAATAATGCAAAATGGCACTTCATGACCCGTTTAAAAGCAGACACTGGATACCCATTTTCGAAAAGTTGATATTATTCTTTAGGGTTTTGATGAAAAGTCTATAACATACTTTAGTTAAAATTTCTCAATGATAGTGTAAAACAACACCCTTTTCACCTTGTCAAAAACAGTTCTGTTCACATCGAGTTGTTTCGGTGCATGACCCTTTAAATGCTAATGAGCTTTTCTCACCCAGCCCATTTCTTCTGTGGGGTGACGGGTGATTTTCTCTGATGCTGTAAACTTTAGCCACATGTAGTTTTTTTTTTAGGAAAGTCTTTGCAAACCTGCTCGATTTGCAAAGATTCATTAAAAAACGTTATACTCACTTCTTCTGTAGGTGAAGCTGGATCATGATCATGAATGATGTGCACGAATATAGACGCATTTAGGTAGATCGTGGTGCACATTCCCTTTAAAAACTAAAGTAACCCTCTGCGTCTTCAGCGGCTCAGATGCTGGGAGTAAATGAATGGTTGCTATGTTCACTATTACATTCAATAACAAAACATCGCAGTCGCTCAGGAGACATTATTGTCTACTCCTACTCCTGCTCGAAACAATGGCAGACAGTTTACAGCTCACTCAGGGCAGATCTAAGGTAAGACAGCCATCTCAATCAACAGTCTTGGGAGCAGCCTTGGTCTGTGTGATGTAACAGTCGAGAATCTGAGAATGGCTTGATTTTAGAAAGGGGTTATGATTTATAGGGATTAAAAAAAGCACTGGGTTGTATACACACACTTTGCATCCGACAACCCCTTTAAGCTTAAAAGCTTTTTTAGTATAAAGTAAGTATCAAAATAACTTTAAAACAAGGTTTTAAATGCAAAAAGGTGATAAAAGTAAACTTCTATTGGACCAAAGAGAAAATACAGGAGAGCATGGTTCTAGTGAGGGTCTGGTGACTTGGTAAGAGAACATCATTAGCATTCATTATAGTCCTATAAGCTTGAGTAATTACAGGCGTGAGAGCACGGTAGAAGAGCGGTTTACACTGTTAGTAATTTGATTTCCATCTACGCTAATAACTTCCTTTGTGCGTGTTTATGTGCCGTGGCAGAACACAAGTACTGTTTGGCTGCAGGCTGAATGAGGAGGAGAAAGAAAAGGCTTTTTAAAATATCTATAATTAAGTTGTATTCATCTTATTTCACTGTCACAATCCAGATCTGTGACATGAGAGAGATAGAGGGCAAGACTCAACTAGGTTTACATGCACTTAAGGTGTTAGAAGTGTGATAAATACTGAATCAGTATAAGACTAGAGGTCACATTGTAAAGCGTATGTTTTTTTCCTTTAAGATTGAATTTAAACTGATAAAAACTGCTATCATCTTGTTTTATCGGACGACTCTATAAAGTTACACAGCATTCGAGATGAAAATAAGCTTTTGCATTCATTAACGTTACTAAGCCACAGTAAAACATGAAGATGAAGCTTGTCTCTGTGAGTTTGATGCACTTCATAGAAGAAATATGATTGGACAGTTTTGTTCTCAGCTGATCTGTGACTCTGTGTACACAGGCCCGAATGCCATTCAAAAGAATGAATAGAACTAGTAAAAGAACCAAATAGACCATTTATCAGCAGGAAGAAAGCTTGACTATTCGCTTCTTTTTAAACCAAAGATACAATCTTTTTTTTATTTTATATTTCTTTTATTTTGCAGCAATGCAAAATAAGAAAAAGTAATCTAGAATGTAGTGGCATCTGAATTACTGTGCATCTTTAGATGAAAGCGAGAGAAATAATTGAGATCAGAACAGTCATGGCTCTCTTTAGTGAGTGTGTGTTGGTGTGTTCAACGAGGGTGTACCGCATTCATATTTCATCATAGAACAAAACCTATTCACTTGCTCTTCCATTGTGAATTATTTATATATTTGTTTATCCGAGATGTTTCGGCACTCGCTCCCAGACCTCTTAGGTCTTGTCATTGACTGCTCTGCCTCCTCCTGTTGGAAAGACAGATGAGGTGAAGGTGAAGTACAACGACGTGGTAAAACGGACAAAAAATGCTATTTTTTGTTTTTCAGAATGTAACGTTTCTACAGGAGTTCACAGAAGGTGACCTGTTTGTAATTGCATTGAAATGAGGGTGAGCTGTAGTTTGAACCTTAACACTTCCTCCAGAATTTCAGCTCATGTCCTTAAAACCAAATCCCTCTCTCACTTTCGCTCAGGGCAGGGTATAGAAATGAAGGCATAGGGTCAGCGGGTTAACCCAACGTCTTTGTTATTGCACAATAACTTCCTATTTACCTGCTGGGCCAATTCCTTTCTTCTCTATGCGAGTGTAACCCAGCTGCCAAAACCTGGTCTTTGTTTCGACGAGGAGTGGTGACCCATACATTTGGATTACGTTGCTTAAGTTTCAATAGCCTGGCGGATCTGCAGGTGGGGGGGACTGACTCATGGTACTGCCCTGGGAAAACACGTGGAGCTTACAGGGCGACCTGTAAGACACTGCCAGTTTAAACCCCCCACAATGCCGTCTTTAAAGCGAACTGCTTTCCGCAAACACGAGATCAAGTGAAATGATCAAAATCTGTTTGAGGTTACTTGACTCGAACGCAATTAATGTGTCAAAGTACTGGCAGGTACACCGACATGAAACAAAAAAAATAATATATTAGAAACAGTGAAACGGCTCTGCTTGTTGTGACATGACACCCACTCGAGAGAGCGGCAACGTAAAATAGACGGCTTCTGTATTTGAAGTGTTTTAATTGTTCTGTTTTGATGACAGAGGGGAGTGCATTATCCACTTGCTGTTTGACAGGCAATGAGTGAGTTGAATAAGAAGACATTGTTTTCTTTTTTCCTCAACTATTTGAATGTCAAACTCTTGTTTTGTCAATTGACGGACTGGAATGTCAACACTGGCTTCTCACTATCCAACAGACTTAGAACAATCCCCCCCCCCCTTCTCTTTTCCTCTTTTCCCTTTTTGTGTTGTATTGTGATTCGGCTGAATGGGAATTTCTTTAAATATAATATCTGAAACTTCTGTTTACTTTTAAATCATACTTCCCCTGCACAAAAGAATACAGAAGATGAATTGAATCTTTTATTACTTTAAGAGAATTGTCTTGGCCACAGCACAATGCATAAAAGAACAAAACGAATAAAGGGATTGGGAGTACAAAACTCGCAAAGAGAACGTCATCTGAAAGCAAGTTAAGTGATTATTTGCTTTGGTCCAGAAGGGTTTTGCACCGCCAGGGTTTTTACTCCTGGCATTCGCCAGGTCTTCTCTGCTCATCTGCCAACTGTGTCAGAGATTCTGGCGTTCAGCGATGCCAGTGTGAGGACAGTCTGTGCCAGTGTAGAAGATGGAGGAATGGCCTTACCCACCCACAGAGCCATTGTGTGTCTGACTGATCCACTGGCATTGATGCTCTTGCTTCCCATTGGAAGGTATGTTGTGCTGGAATGTTGCGATCCTCAAATGCAGTCCTACAGGTGACAGGAGGGCTGCTATGATTGGGCTCTCAAAGGATTGCACAGCAGGACGAATTACTCAAATGACTGCACATTTTATGTGCATGATCTGTGCACACAATCCAATGTTAAAAGGAAATGTTGACAACTAGGACAGAATTATGCATATTTGAGCAAAGATTAACCAGTTTTAGCAGGCTTAATAATTGTTGACAGTTATATTAGTTTGTTTAACCAACATTTTATCCAGCCAATGAATTCTTGTCAAGGCATTTACAGACTTTTTGTGCAACACAATTACATTTAATTTCATTTGTGTAGTTTTGTATGCTTTCAATGGGTTCGTTTACACAATTATTTCTTCTGTGTGTGTGTGTGTGTGTGTGTGTGTGTGTGTACCTGGTATTCATCACGTTGTGGGGACCAAAAGCCCCCACAAGGATAGGAATACCAGTAGATTTTGACCTTGTGGGGACATTTCTCAGGTCCCCATGAGGAAACAGGCTTATAAATCATGCACAATGAGTTTTTTTGATGAAGTAAAAGTGTGCACAATCTCCTGTGAGGGCTAGGTTTAGGTGTAGGGTAGGTGTAGGGCGATAGAAAGTACGGTTTGTACAGTATAAAAACCATTACGCCTATGGAATGTCCCCATAAAACATGTAAACCCAACATTTGTGTGTGTGTGTGTGTGTGTGTGTGTGTCCATACAATGAACAACAAGGGGTAAGTAAATTCTGACAGAACAACAGCAGAAACATTTTTTCAACAGCCATTACTCCAGTCTTCAGTGTCACATGATCATTCATAATATGCTGATTTTGTGATAGTGTAACATTTCTTGTTATTATCAATGTTGAAACTATTTACATATATACAGTCAGACCAAAATGTATTGAGACACCTTCAACATGTTTTTTCACAGTACTTTAGAAAATGGTAATAACATATGACAAGAACTCATCTTAATATATGTATCTGTATCTGTATCTGTATGTATATATAGTGGAAACCAAGATATTTTTCAGCATTCTTTGATGAATAGGAAGTTCAAAGTAACATTTACTGGAAAAAAAAATTAATTTAATTTAATAACGCATCCTTGCTAAATAAAAGTATTCATTTAGTTTAAAAAATAATTTAATACATTTTATAATTTCATACACTACCAGTCAAAGGTTTTTGAAGATTTGTAATGATTATAAAGAAGTCTCTTCTGCTCACCAAACCTGCATTTATTTGAGCCAACGTACAGCAAAAAATATAAAATATTTTAATATTTAAATTAACTGTTTTATATTTGAATATATTTTAAAATGTAATTTATTCCTGTGATCAAAGCTGAATTTTCAGCATCATTACTCCAGTCTTCAGTGTCATATGATCCTTCAAAAATCATTCTAACATGCTGATCTGCTGTTCAAGAAACATTTATTATTATTATTATTATTATTATTATTATTATTATTATTATTATTATTATTATCAATATTTAAAACAATTGAGTACAGTTTTGTCATTCAGGATTCTTTGATGAATAGAAAGATTATATATCAGCAAATATCAGCATTTATCTGAAATAAAAGCTTTTGTAACATTATACACTATACCATTCAAAAGCTTGGAGTCAATATAATTTTTTATGTTTTCATTTATTTATTTATTTTTTTTTTGGGGGGGGGATTATAGAAATTAATACTTTTATTACACAAGGATGCTTTAAATTGATCAAAAGTGATGATAAAGACATTTATAATGTTACAAAAGATTTCTATTTCAGATAAATGCTGTTCTTCTGAACTTTTTTATTCATCAAAGAAATCTGAAAAAAAAATTCTACTTAGCTGTTTTTATCATCATAATAATAATTTAAAAAAGTGTTTTTTTTTAAAGCAGCAAATCAGAATAGAATGATTTCTGAAGGATTATGTGACTGAAGTAATGATGCTAAAAAAAATCTTAAAAAAGCTTTTGAAATCACAGGAAAAATTACAGAATATATTCTATATAAAATAGAAAACAGTTATTTTAAATAGTAAAAATATTTAAAAACTGTACTTTTTTGCTGTACTTTGAATTAAATAAATACAGGCTTGGTGAGAAAAAGACACTTTTTACTGTTCAAAAACTTTTGACTGGTAGTGTAAATGTTACTTCTTTAATTTTTTTTTTTTTTAATTTTTATTCATAATTTTAAAGGGATAGTTCACCTAAAAATGAAAATTCTGTCATGAACACATTGTAGTACTCTCATAAATATGCATCAAAGACTGACAGGAAAGAGAAGAAATTGTTGAATAAAGTTGTTATTATTTGCGCTCAAAAGTATTGTCATAGCTTCGAAACATTACGGTTAAACCACAGATGTCACATGGACTATTTTAACAATGTCCTTACTGCCTTTCTGGGCCTTGAATGTGTCAGTTGCATTGCTGTCAATGCAGGGTCAGAAAGCTCTTGGATTTGATAAAAAAAATCTTAATTTGTGTTCTGAAGATGAACAAAGGTCTTGCGGTTTTAGAACGACATGAAGGTGAGTAAATAATAACAGGATTTTTATTTTTGGATGAATTATGCCTGTAAGTTTCTGCATTCATAGTGTCATGTTTAAAACATAAATTTTATAGCATTAGTTCTACAGTTTGAGTAAATGCAACTTTTTTTTTTATATGCCACATACTAAGTGAAAAAATATTGCCATCATGTCAAAATATGTCAGTGCTACTGTAATATTTCCCAGGTTCTGTCTCTCTTTCTTTCTCCCTCTCCCTCTTTTCTCACTAATCCCTGGTAAATGGCTAAAGTATAGAAAGCCCTGCAGGAGAGGAGGTTTTGTGCTTGGAGGAGTGTTCAGTGAAGCACGCAAGAGAGAGGAGACACCAAGGGCGCATAGTTAGGGCTCAAGGTGACCTCAGATATGCACACACCCTCTGTTCCATCACACGCAGAAGGACGGGAAGATATAAAGATAAAGATGTAGATCAGATTTACGGGAAACCTCTGTCTGTGACATAATTATTTTGGTCTACTCTTATGTCTTCAGCTCCTGGAAATGAAGGCCTTCCACTTCTCAATGTAATATGTTTCCACATAATTAATTCTCTTCTTTGTGAATTCTCTCGAAATTCTCTTCAGTAAAGCAGCATCTCTCTCTCTCTCTCTTGCCCCTCCGCCCCCTCTCGGTGCTGGATGATGAAAAGCTCTTGTAGGAGTAGGAATGGCTGCAGGCTGTAGACAGGCTCTTCCATTAGGCATGTTAAATATGAGAAGACAGGACTGTGTGAAAAGAGGCCCAGGCAGAAAGCTCACCCTCCCACAGTCTCCGAACCTCAGTCACAGAAGCAGTCAGCGTTTGAGCCGGGCCACGGTTCTGTAAACCACAAGGCTAATTAATGTATCTCCACCCATTCTGCAAATGGAGAGAGGACAGATTAACAGGATGAATTTCAGAGGAGGGAGAAAAGTTTGGAGTGTTAGCATTAGGCTTGCTTCATAATGTTTACATAAGCAGCATATAAGCGCAGCTGCAAGGCTGTGGCTTTGTACAGAAAATCAAATGGGTTATTAGATTTTCTTTAATAAGGGCTAAAATGTGGTCACATTTATATCACAGAATAGTTCCACACAGTAGCTATAAACTTCTTACATATGTCTGGGTCAGGAGTTTAAAAACTGCGGTCAAACCTGCGGCTGGGACCTTATAAATAGCCACAATAGGGTTCTGGGGGTCTACAGAAAAGTTCAGAGGGGGTGTAAAAACAAAACAAAACAAAACAGATAAATAAATATATAAATGTTATATTTATAACAATGATTAGTATTAGTTTTATTATTATATACCTATTTATTTCTTTATTGTTCTTTTCATTTATTTTATTTATTTATTGTTCCCATTTAATAATGTGTTTGTTATCGCTCTATTATTATTATTATTATTATTATTATTATTATTATTATTATTATTATTAATGTACCTATTTATTTATTGTTCTCATTTAATAATGTGTTTGTTATTGCTCTTATTATTATTATTATTATTATTAATTTATTTATATATTGTTCTTTTAATGTATTGTATTTATTTATTGTTCCCCTTTAATAATGTGTTTGTTATCGCTTTATTATTATTAGTGGTAATATTATTATTATACTTTTACCTATTAATTAATTAATTAATTAATTAATTAATTTATTTATTTATATATATATATATATATATATATATATATATATATATATATATATATGTATATATATATATTTATTTTATTTATTTATTGTTCTCTTTAATAATGTGTTTGTTATCGCTTTATTATTATCAGTGGTAATATTATTATTATACTTTTACCTATTTATTTATTTATTGATATATTTATTTATTGTTCCCTTTAATAATGTGTTTGTTATCACTTTATTATTATTATTATTATTATTATTATTATTATTATTATACTTTTAACTGTTTATTTATTTATTGTTCATTTTATTTATTTAATTTGTTTCATTTTATTATTGTTGTTATTATACCTTAATTATTTATTGCTTATTTATTGCATTTTTTATCTCTCTATTATTATTATAACCCTTTTATTTATTTGTTTGTTTCTTATTATTTTTCCACTTTAATTATGTCTGTTATCACTCTATTATTATTATTATTATTATTATTATTATTATTATTATTATTATTATTATGCTTTCTTTCTTTCTTTCTTTCTTTCTTTCTTTCTTTCTTTCTTTCTTGTTTCCCCCTTTAATAATGCATTTATTACCTCTCTGTTATTATTATTATTATTATTATTATTATTATTATTATTATTATACCCCTTTTGTGTTTGTTTGTTTGTTTGTTTCTTATTCTTTTTCCAATTTAATATGTTTGTTATTGATCTATTATTATTATTTAATATAATTTAATTATTTATATTTTTCTTTCTTTCTTTCTTTCTTTCTTTCTTTCTTTCTTTCTTTCTTTCTTTCTTTCTTTCTTTCTTTCTTTCTTTCTTTCTTTCTTTCTTGTTCTTTTCCCTTCTAAATAATGCATTTATTACCTCTCTTTTATTAATATAGCTCTTTTACTTTGTTTGTTTCTTATTCTTTCCCCCTTTAATAATGTGTTTGTTATCACTCTATTATTATTATTATTATTATTATTATATTTTTTATTAAACCACTTTTATTTGTTTGTTTGTTTGTTTCTTATTTTATTATTAATATTATTATTATTTATTTTCCTTTTATTTATTTATTTATTTTGTTTGTTTGATTTCTTGTTTTTCTTTCCCTTTTTAATAATGCAGTATCATCTTTCTATTATTTATTTATTTATTTTGACACAGTTTCATTCTGCTTTCTAGACATTGGTTGAAAGTCATTTATTTATTTTATAGGTTTAAAAAAAACTTTTTACATCAAATGACATATATTTATATTTTAGATTTATTTTTTAGGAAGTCTGTATAGTCTGTAAAATAAAAACCTCTGGTCTGCATTCTGGCAGTGTACTGACATTTACTAAACAGAAAATACTAGTTTCCACTCTTCACTGCTTATATAACTTTCATCAGCCTGACATTCATCACTGTCAAACAATGGGCGTGCATTGTTTTAGCGTTTAGATCGCAAAAAATATGCATATATCCATATTTTTCAGCTGAGCAGCATATGACATGCAGCAAACAGGCTCAGCGCTAAAACTTTGCTCGCAGCTACACTTCAGCTACGCGCTACTGTACGGCTAATGTGGGCAGTGGCGCTGAAATGGTGTGAAACAGGCCTTTCTTTTCTAGTCACAAGTAATGTTTCTGGTAGCGTCTGGTAGGTTAACCCACACGGTCTGCTATGTTTGTTATGACTCCCACAGTCTACCAATAACAAACTCTTCAGGCTGTGCAGATCAGATGAGCTAAAGCCTTGTCGGAGTGTCTGAAGTGCTGTCCGCCCCATCACCTTTGCCCCGACACCCGACCCCTGATGTGTTTGGTTGGGCTGCAGTTGTCACGCGGGACAATAGGAGGAAGACGACGGGCCTGGAGCGTGGCGGCAGTTTGTAGGCCTTCGGGCGCAAACACCATCCACCGACCCCCTCCCACCCATCACCTTAGTGGGGTAAATCCAAATCACTCAACTGTGTCTCCTGCCCCCTCCTTCTCCAAAACCTCAATCTCCTGCCTGTGCTACTAACAAGATCTGATACCATCAGATAACTGCTGGAAGTGCAGAAGTGGGTGGAGAAATCATTCTCCACCACCAACGAGATGTCACCACCATCTTTGTTGGAACTGTCACGTTAGAGTGGTTTGTGCTCCTCGCTTATTGGAAAGACCAACAGACATTGTTCGGCAAATAAAAACATGCCTCCAATATCAGATCTCATCGCCATCCTGAAAATGATTGCTGGATGAAGTATGTCATAGACAAGATTGCCTATGTGTGTGAGTGTGTGTTGCTTTCCCGTTCGAGGCTTCCGTTCTCCCTTATGCAAGAATCAAATTATGATCAGGAACGAAAAAGTTCAAGTTCACGCCGACAGATCCTCATCTAGCATTATGAGTAATTTAAACCTGAAACTGCTTAACCGTTTCACAACAGTTCAAACAAAGCACAAGAGATTTTAATGAGTGTCAGAGGCCAAAGAAGATCTGATAATCTCAATGAGATGAGAGAAGAAACCTTAAATGGATATTAATATCAAATCAGGACTTGAGGAGTGGGAGCAGCGTAGCGCGAAATGCCCAATCTGAGGATCTCAGGCCCGTCTCTGCGCTGGCACTAATGTGAGCTGACCTCTCCGAGCCCTCTGTTAGGATCTGGAGAGACTCTGATTAATAATGGAGAAATGCTGCGGTCAAAGACAGCTATCTGGTGGTATGAGTTGGAGATGTCCCCCTGCGTCAGTCACCCCGAAAAACACAGCCGTCCTAGAGCCCCAGAGGACGGAATCTATAATTGATGAGAGATCAAAAACGAAGAAGGACACTATGTAGGCTGTGCAATTTGAATGGTTGAATGTGCTGGAATGGGCCAGAAGGTGATTTTCTCATTTTAAGAATGGGAGAAAATTTTTAGGAAAACACACAAGGGACTGTGGTTTGATTTCAAAATAGAAAAACCAACTGAATGTGTCACAAATTTAACAGTAGTTTCCAATCTTCTTTTTTGTCCTTCAAACTACCGTAAACGCTTAACACTTAAACATTTAGCAGCATGGATTTTCATCAATATCGTAGTTTGATATCAATCTTTCTGTATTTCAGATCAATTACACTGCAGTCAGATTCAGAGAGGTCTCAGCCAGTGTTGGGCAAGTTACTCTAAAAAAGTAAATAATTACTAGTTATTAATTACATCTTCAACAGTGTAATTAGATTCCTGTACAAATTACTCTCTCCAAAAAGTATTTAATTACTTATTACTAATTACTTTCTAAATCCTATATAAATCTCGACGAGTTATTGATTCAAAAATAGACATGAAATGGTTCATTTAACTACATACATTATTCTGATCACACTTTAGATTTGGGTCCAATTCTCGCTATTAACTAACTATTAACTCTGACTTTTGCCTTAATAAACTCCAAATTACTGCTTATTATTACTTAGTAAAGTAGTTGTTAAGTTTAAGAATTTGGTAGGATTAAAGATTTTGAATAAGGTCTTGCAGAACAAGACATTATATTGCTTTTAAGTAATAATAAGCAGCCAATATCCCAGTAATATAGAATAAAAAGCATGCATTTTAAGGTTAGACGTTAAATTTTGATGTTAAATCCACTATTGTATTGCATATAAATGTTGTACAGTCTATACACAGTATTAGGTTCAATTACATAAGGAGTAACTGTGATTAAATTACAGGAAGAAATGAGTAATCTCTTACTATTAAATCACGGTAACTAATTACTTAGTAACTAGTTACACCCAACACTTGTCTCAAACTAGTTACACCCAACTCTGGTCTCAGGCTTTAAATCTGGAAATTCAAACAATAAAAAACTATTTCACTGTAGTGCCTCAGTTCAAGTTATTAATTGATCATCTCTTCCTCTTAGTTATAGCATGAAATAAACATGAATGAACACCAGAAGGACTCAAAACACACCATTTTTTCAAGTTTTTCAAGTCTACTGATGTTAATCTATTCTCTTGTCTGGTTTGTTTGTTGGACAAAAAATGTCAGATTTAGCATTATGATTGATCAGATTGCCTGTCAGTTAAACTCCCAGTGAAGGGTCACAAAAAAAAAAAAAAAAAAACTTAACTCAATAAAATGACTACTGGGTTACATTATTCTTTATACACTTAGATTAGGGTCCAATTCTCGCTATTAACAAACTATCACCTTTGACTTTTGCCTTAATATACTCTTAATTACTGCTTATTATTACTTAGCAAAGTAGTTGTTAAGTTAAGCAATTGGGTTGGAATAAAGATTTTGAATAAGGTCTTTTTAAGTAATAATAAACAGCCAGTATTCCAGTAATATTCTTGCTAATAGCCAACTAGTTAATAGTGAGAATTGTAGACTGAAGTGTTACCAATATTCTTATGAACTCAAAGTATTTAAAGTGAGAAGGGAACATAAAAAGCATGCATTTCAATGTTAGACTGTACATTGTTATGTTAAATCCACTATTGTATTGTATGTAAATGTTGTACATTCTATACACTGTATTAAGCTCAATTACATTAGAAGTAACTGTGATTAAAATACAGGAAAACATGAGTCATCTCTAACTATTAAATTACAGTAACTAGTTACACCCGATTCTGGTCTCTCCTTCAAATTTGGTAATTTGTCAAGAAATTGAAACAATAAAAACAATTTGTGGCTTTTTTATGTGTGGCGACAGATCACTGTAGTGCCTCAGTTCAAGCGACATATTAATCATCTCTTCTTCTTAGTCATAGCATGAAATAAATATGAATGAACATCAGTAGTTATGTTGTTTCAACCACGGAAGGACTCAAAAACACAATTTTTTTCAAGTTCAAGTTTACCGATGTTAATCTACTCTCTTGTCTGGTTTGTTTGTTGGACACAAAATGTCAGAATCAGCATTATGATTGATCAGATTGCCTGAACAGAACCTTTCTAAACAGAAACATACAAAAACAAATTTAAGAAAATTACTTCTGGGTTCAGTTTATACATACACCTTGCAGAATCTGCAAAATGTTAATTATTTTACCAAAATAAGAGGGATCATACAAAATGCATGTTATTTATTATTTAGTACTGACCTGAATAAGATATTTCACATAAAAGACGTTTACATACAGTCCACAAGAAACAATAATAGTTGAATTTATAAAAATGACCAAACAGTGATAGCACACTGATGCTTCAGAAGAAAACATGATGCATTAAGCCAGGGGGTGAAAACTTTTTGAATTTGAAGATCAGGATAAATGTAACTTTTTTTTTTGTCCTTTCGGAAACATGTAAGTATTTTCTGCAGCTTCTAAAAGGCAGTACTAATTGAAAAAAAAATATTACATTTAGGCAAAATAAGAAAAAATTACTCATCTTCATTATGTTCAAAAGTTTTCACCCCTGGCTCTTAATGCATCATGTTTCCTTCTGAAGAATCAGTGAGCGTTTGCACCTTCTGTAATAGTTCCATATGAGTACCTCAGTTGTCCTCAGTGTGAAAAGATGGATCTCAAAACCATACAGTCAATGTTGGAAAATGCTGAAAAAACAAATATTTCTGTAGGACCTGAAGATTTTTTCTAAAGAACAGTGGGCAGTTTAACTGTTTAAGAAAGAAAGAGGGGTTTCATGAACAGCTATCACTAAAAAAAAGAAAAGAAAACACAGCTGTGGATCATTCAGGTGACAACATAGTATTAAGAATCAAGTGTATGTAAACTTTTGAATGGGGTCATTTTTATAAATTCAACTATTATTTTCTCTTGTGGATTATATGTAAACATATTTCATGTGAAATATCTTTTTCAGGTCAGTACTAAATAAAAAATAACAATAAATAGCATTTTGTATGATTCCTCTTGCTTTGGTGTAAAAACAAAACATTTTGCACATTCTGCAAGGTGTATGTAAACTTTTGACTTTAACTGTATATTTCAAGATGAAACATTAAAACACCTTTTTGATATTACACTTTTTATATTAAGGGAAAGGATGTTTCCACAAATAATAAAAATGTTCTTTATGGAATTTAATGTTGACTAGGAATTTTCAAAATCAAGACCCAAACACCAACACAAACAAATTGTACTTCAAGGCACATCAAGACAATTTTAAAGCAAACTGAAAGATAGGATGCACACGATTTTTGTGTGAGATTATATGCTTTCCCTTAATGGATTAGTATAAAAATAATATTGTTTAACCATATGTACATTTTTTAATCAATGGACATGAAATGTACTCTAAATTTTAGAATAACTGATGTTTTCCTACTCTGAATTAGCATTTCAAAACTATGGTTCAGGAATATGTTAAGCTATTTATTCAGTATAGTACATACCATGTTATTACTATCTGTTACCATCTCTGCTAAATTATCTCAACAAAAAAGGGTTAACTAAATGAACCCTGATATGAAGTGGTAGCAGTATTTGCGACAACTATTATAACGACCCATTATTTTTCATTGTTCACATTTCCCAAACTATCCATGTGTGTCTTTGTGTGCTCTCACCAGCCTTTATGGAGAAAGATTATTGTCTGATAGAGGTGTTGATCAAACATGTCTAGACCTAAGTATATACTCGGGTGTCTTCTTTCAAGCCTGAAAGCATGTCATACTCTAAACAGGCTTTATCTTACACACTCATCTCTTTTCTTCCTCGTGAGCTCCCTCAGGGGCCACATGCTAGCACAGGAGCCTTCCATAGCTGGAGGAACAGCCTTCACTTATGAACTAAGACTCAAATATAAGCTTAATGAGTCGGTAGTAGCAAACACTTGTCTTTCGGAGACGTTCTGAGGGAGGTGCTACTAACACAATTCTCTGGTATTATAACATACTTTTAGTGACAATTTTATAATAGTAGTTTAATTTGGTTCATTACATTCTGACAACGCCACTTGACAACAGGTTTGGCGTCTGAGAATCAACAGCGCTGAAAATAATTGCGTAATGTTGTTGCGGTTTGCAATGAGAACACACAGAGCTATTTGTGCACTCCATGGCCTTTTAAACTTTCGGCTGTTGAGCTTTAGTCAACTCCCTTTTGATCATTTAAGGCAAGTAAAAACAGGAAACATCCTCTTCTGTGGTCTCATCTCATTCAATTATTATCTCCCTGAGGTGAATCCTGTAATTCCGTCTCTTTGGTTGTTGCTTCACCAGCAGAATTGACTCCATATTACGGATCGACACATCAGTGTGCTGCTCTTGGCTCTTTTCCCTACCCAAGGAAGGTACTTTGGTAGGCATAACTGAGTAAAGTAAGCGCAGTGTGTGACTTGTTGGATCCCTCTCAGTCGTTTATTGATGCCTTGAGGCCAAGCACAGGTCTGTGAGAAGAGGAAGTGTTCGCATTCAAAAACACACACACACGTGAACTTGAAATGTTCTCCTCTTTCCAAATACTTTTTTTTTTTTTCAGAATCTCTTTCACACATATATGCACACTAAACACATGGCCTAGCTGTCTAGAGGTTGCTTGATTATTAAAAAAGGGGATAAAGCAGAAGGAACTTTTTGACTATAATACATGATTTATTCAAAATTTTGAAGAAATTAGATCAGTTATTTTAATAGTAGTAAATGTATTTGAAATAATTTCTGATACATGTATAAAGAGTTTTAGCTCAACAGGTTTGAAGCAATCAGATAATTTCCTGACAGGATTAAATTCCATCAGACTTTCCATCCAAACCTCATTTCACACTCACACACTCACACACAATTACAGTGCATTAAAAGAAGATTTACTTTTTTCAAAGACACATAATTGCAGGGTATGAAATGAGTCACCGCCGTGATAGACACGTAAATAGGAAAGAAAAACTTGTTCATCCAATTGTGACTGCCAGAGCTTTGCCCTGTGAAGAAAGAAAGAAAAAAAACAAGCCAACGGATAAAGAGAGTTTAATCCAGACTCTGCTCTTTCCATTTCTTCCATCTTTCAATTCTTCTCCATTTTGTATGTCACTCACCTGTAAAACATTTTACTTTTGTTTTGCTTTTAAAAGGCATTGAATATGAACATCTGTCACATTTTGTTCTCCTCTATGAATCAGTAACAAAAGTTAGAGGTTTAGTTTGGTTTTAGTAACAATACGGTTAAAAACCAAACATTTGTTAATGCGGTAACACTTTACAATAAGTTTTTCTTCAATACCTCCACAGCATTATATTTATTAATCTTAGTTAATGTTAATTTCAGCATTTAATAATGCGTTATTAAAATCACAAGTTGTGTTTGTTAACATTATTTAATGCACTGTGAACTAACGTGAGCAAACAATAAACAACTGTATTTTTATTAACTAACATTAACAGATTAATGCAATTAATGTGATCACAAAACCAGTCTTAAGTAGCATTGGTAGATTTGTAGCAATAAATACATTATATGAATCAAAATGATTGATTTTTCTTTTATGCCAAAAATCATTAGGATATTAACTAAAGATCTTGTTACATGAAAATATATTTTTTTACATTGCCTACTGTAAATATATCAAAACGTAATTGTTGATTAGTAATATGCATTGCTAAGAACTTTATTTGTAAAACTTCAAAGGTGATTTTCCCAGTTTTTTTTTTTTTTTTTTTTTTTTTTGCAGCTTCAGTTTCTAGATTTTCAAATAATATCTTGGCCAAATACTGACAAATGTGACCCTGGACCACAAAACCAGTCATAAGGTTAAATTTGACAAAACTGAGATATATACATCATATGAAAGCTCAATAAATAAGCTTTCTATTTATATAAGGTTTGTTAGGATATGACAATATTTGGAATATTTGAAAATCTGGAATCTGAGGGTGCAAAAAAATCAAAATGCTGAGAAAATCACCTTTAAAGTTGTCCAAATTAGGTTCTTAATACTGCATATTATTAATCAAAAATTAAATTTTGATATTTATAGTAGGAATTTTACAAAAAATCTTCATGGAACATGATCTTTACTTAATATCCTAATGATTTTTGGCATAAAAGAAAAATCAATAATTTTGACCCATGCAATGTATTTTTGGCTATTGCTACAAATATACCCCAGCGACTTAAGACTGGTTTTGTGGTCCAGGGTCACAAATGTATTTTTTATTGTTAACAAATGACACTTTATTGTAAAGTGTTACCGTTAACGCTTTAGGTGACATGCACTAACAATAACAGTAATACTTTAGAATAGGGAACTCTTATTCACTATGACTTTTTCCTCAATAAATTCCTAATTTGCTGCTTATTAATATTTAATAAGGTAGTTGTTAAGTTTAGGTATTGGGTAGGATTAGGGATGTAGAATAAAGTCATGTAAAATAAAGCATTAATATGTGCTTAATTAGTAGTAATAAATGGCTAATATTCTATAAGCAACTAGTTAAGAAACCATAAAATAAAGTGTTACCACAATAACCAATATTTTTATAGCATTTATTAATTTTGGTTAGTTATAAGTATTCCAGTGCTCAGTGTTAGTTCATATTAATTCATAAGGAAACATGTACAACTGTAATTGGTCAAATGTAAACGATTTTGTTAGATTTGTGATGATACAATTTTATACTGTCAGCCTTGGGTTTATTTGTAAATGTACGTGTATCAAAATAATATTATTTATTGTATATCTACATATTTTATGTAGTATTGTGTGTGTGTTTAATGATTTTGACATTTAATGATTATTTACTGTCAAAGTTTTTGACATGGTTCATGATTTTCACTTACAATAGTATACTTATAAATCAAAACTCTTTTAAAGTCTGTCCTACTTTAACTGAAAACATGTTTTATGTCAAACATAAAGGTATAGACCCACGTGTTGACAAAAAAGTGTTTTATTTGATCGAATTAAAACGTATTTATTCCACATACTACCTCTCACCCTATATATATACATTACATAAACCCAGATAAATACCCTAATAAATTCTGTAAAATTTTTGTTTATTGCTAATTCGTGTTAAGTAGTGTCACTAAACGTTGTCTTCTCTTCCATCTCTTCCCTTCCTTCCTCAGCCTTTTCAGCAACAGTAAAAAGAAACAAGAAAAACAAATAGTACGGAGAGCCAATAGTCTGTGGGCCCGGTGGGAGGATTTGCTGATGGAAATATTCGCTGATCAGGAATGAATCAAAGCAGATAATAAATGTTTTGGAATCTGCACACCCAATGGACTACGTTCCGTTCGCACTATCTGCCTGAACCATCAGGTTACTTGTCTTTATCAGTCGTTTGGCTGCATTTCCATGCATATGGTCTGTTGACTATGTACAAGGACTGGGCTGCACTGCCCTCTAGTGGTGGATGTCCATCTGAGACCAGATGAGGTAAAACTATTTCTGCCCTTTAGATAACCATAATTTTGCATAAAAATGTGCTTATGAACAGTGTGCGTCCCTGTAGGTTTAAAATCCTTCCAGGGATAGAATAGATCTACATTACTGTCTTAATTAAAATTAAAAAGCAAAAGGTTTCTGAGAGGGTTAGATTTAACAGGTAAGAGATAGAAATAGCTTAGAATTTAATGGAAACACCCGACCATGATATACAAACAGACGCGTGTGAGTGTGTCAGTGACTGACTGACTGGGTTTCTCTTGGTTTTGTTCAAGCAAGGCTCCATGAGGTTTCTCCTCCTGTTGAGGAGAGCACAGCAGCGGTGATAATATTATGTCGTGACTTGTGTTTGCCCATGATGAACAAGCCCTCGTTAGTAGGCACTTAAACCTGGGCCTAGATAGTGCTCTCATTAGCACCAGTTTGTTGAGAGTTCAGACAGACTGTGACAGACCGCTTTCCTCACTCTCTTCATCATCATTCACTGTTCGCACCCTTTAATTATCTTTGTCTCCCCTAAGCAGCTTGATTTAGTGCCGATATACATTTTTAGGGACTTTGCCAATATGGTTGCCCAGTCTTAATTGAACCCATTTGCTAGGATGATGCTACAAATCCATCAAAAGTAACTAAAAGAAGACCCAAGCTGTGGAAACAGATTTCTAGGATGCACACTGTAGAGCAACACAGTCACTGGGTGGCAAACTATCATTCAATTGTATATCTTTAGACACCTAGCTAGTATATTGTCAAAATAAAATATCACCTATTTGTTTTAGGGTCTAATTTTATTTTGTGGTGATAGTTGTCACACAGGGTCAGAAGTAGTCACAAATCTTATATCTATTCTAAAACTATAAAGTCAAAAGATCAATTACATATGTGTTTCTCTTTTAGTTTTTGTATGTTGGTTAGTTCAAAAGTGTGAAATTATAATAATTGAGAATTCTACAGTTTATATTTGTGATATAGCTGTTGCGGATAAGTGTACATAATGACTAAAAGACCTGTGTTTATAGGATGAGAGCATTTTTTCTTATAAATATCAGTCCAGACAAACTAATTACAAGACCTTCGTTCATCTTCGGATTAAGATATATCAAATTGAGATACTTTTGATGAAATCTGAGAGCTTTGACCCTGCTTAGACAGCAAAGCAACTACGTTCAAGGTCCAGAAATGTAGTAAGGACATTGATAAAATAGTCTACGTGATAGTGCAGCTGTAATTTTATACAGCTAGGCAAATACTGTTTGTAGGCAAAGAAAACTATTGGACTATATGGACTATTTTTAATGATATCCTTACTACCTTTCTGGGCCTTGAACATATCAGTTGCATTGCTGTCTATGCAGGGTCGGAAAGCTCTCAGAAATAAACATCTTTATTTGTGTTCTGAAGATGAACGAAGGTTCATTTTCATTTTGAATTCTGAATTTTCATTTTTGGGTGAACTATTCCTTTAAATTGATCAGAAGTGAACTTCTGAACTTTCTATTCATCAAAGAATGCCTTGAAAAAGTTTCACAATTTCCACAAGTATATTAGGCACAAATGTTTTTTTAGATCGATAATCAAAAGAAAATGTTACTTGAGTACCAAATCAACACTAAACTGTTGAATTTTAAGTTGTTAGAACTATCTGCAGCAAAAAAAAAAAAAGTGTTTTAAAAGTTTAGTTTTTTTCACTTGAACATATAGTGTGAGAAAAGTTGTGTTTGAGGTGTTTTTTTTCTTGGGTAATAAAGCTTATGAAATGCTCAACAGCTGTTTGTTGTCAAGGCATGTATGTGCACAGAACCGCCAGCCCTGAGAAATATTCTCTGAAGTAAAATATGAGACAAGCCCCAGTCTCCTTGATCTTATAAATACTGCCTCTAACCTTTTTTAAGCACTAATATCTTTTTGTTCACTACGCTTTGTGCCATTTCTAAGAAAGGTGTAAAATTCAGCATATCTGTTCAGAAAGTAAAGAAAGCATTC
This sequence comes from Garra rufa, assembly GCF_049309525.1. NCBI lineage: Eukaryota > Metazoa > Chordata > Actinopteri > Cypriniformes > Cyprinidae > Garra > Garra rufa. Next base: position 22,024,231 of record NC_133372.1, on the reverse strand, counting down.
CATTTCCAATTCGTCTTGGCAGTGGGGTGTTCTTTTTCAGCACTTCCTTTCATATCTTGTCCTTCTGGCATATTCAAGTTGTTTATTCTTCTTGATAACTATCTATTGCACTGTAGAAATATATATACAGAATCTGAAAACACTTTAGAGCAAATCATTCCAAGCCTGGATATTTTTAAAAAGAATCTTAAAGCTGTTGCAAAGAAAGTACAATGCCTTGGGTTGCTTTTATTGCCGTCTCTCTCCTCATTCTAGTCATCTTTGTGATACTTGCAAACACACACTTTTATGACAAGGGCTCTAACTTAAATCAGTTTAAATCGGCCTTTGAAATTCCTTTCGTTATGCTATTGTGCGCGTTTGAAAAAGAATGAAAGGCAAATCGGAATTGTAACATCTGCCGCATTGGGGTGTTCTTCCCCCTCCTGTATGGCTTTCGTCACACACACAAAAAGGTATTGATCGATTCAAGTCCATTTAAAGGTTTTGAAATAAATCTGTATCTTCCCATTTTGAGAGGGATACAGAGACAAGAAGGGGGGGGAAATCACGGGCCCTGCAGGCAAACAAACACATTAAAGATGCTGGGAGGACAGAAGCAGCCAAGCTCAGTTAAAGCCAACTGGATGATTCATTTAACCGTCCGCTTCTATCATCTCCTTAAGCACTATGTGTATTTCTGCAGTAGCTAAGGACTCTCTCTCTCTCATTCTGTCTCACTTTCAATCTTCGTGCTTCTTTCCTTCTAGTTTGACTTTGAAGCACTCTTCTTGCAACTCAATAGTGAATCCAGCATTCTGCACAAAGCTCACCCAGAAAGATGCACTTGACAGACATGTCGTACAATGTCTTTTTTCTTTCTGCTGTATACATTCAAACATCACTGAGACAATTTCAGTCTATTTCTTCAAAGGTGTATCAGTTGTACGCAGTGTGTTAAAGATATAACATCGTTATTTACTCACCCTCATATCATTCTGAACTCAAATGGAACACAGAATTAAATATTTCTGCTGTTCTTGGCCATATTATGAAAGTCAGTGTGGTCCAAAACATTCAAGCTCCTAAAAAGATGAGGCATCAAGGTTATATTAAGATATGAAGTTTACTTTTGAGGTTTGTGTGTTGTTTTGAATTAAGGCTTAAAATTGAATTTGTTCATTATATAAAGTGATTGAAAGACTGCTCTGAATACATTTCACACTACCTTTATGTCCTTTTTGGAGCTTGAAGAACATTTCATACCCTATTGGCTTTCATAATATGGACAAAAATGCTAGAATATATTTTAAATATCTTCTTACACTCTTAAAAATAAAGGTGCTTCACGATGCCATAGAAGAACCTTTTCGTCTAAATGGTTCCATAAAGAACCTTTATCATCTGAAGAACCTTTCTGTTTCACAAAAGGTTATTTGTGGCAAAAGAAGGTTCTTCAGTTTATAAAAAGGTAAGAAAGAGATGGTTCTTTAAAGAACCTTTGACTGAATGGTTCTTTGTGGAACCAAAAATGGTTCTTCTATGGCATCGCTGTGAAGAACCTTTTAAAGCACCTTTATTTTTAAGAGTGTATGCAGAAGAAAGAAAGCCATGGCAGTTTGTTTAAAGAAGATACATTTTTGAGTGAACTATTCCTATCTGCTTCTGCTATATAGCTACTAGACAATTGTGTTCAAGAAACACAGTTTACTTCTTAATGTGTTCAACTTTTTACATGTATGTAGGCCAAAACCCATGAAGCAAGTTAGCATTTTAGCACTTCCTGTTCCAGCGTCCTAAAGTCAATGAGAGTTTGCACTTACGTCCTGATTTAATCAGTTACCTTGAATCCGTGGCCATATTGGTGATACTCAGATGTAAACAAGAGCATGGATTGCACATTTAAGGTACTGCTGAATGCCTTGTTCTGCTCATTTATGCTTTCTAGACCCTGGGGGGAAAAAATGTGTGGAAGCTGCTGAAACATATAGAGAAGGAATTAGTAAGCAGGAAAGGGCACAATATTTTTACAAACTAAAGTAAATAGGTGTAAAAATACGCACAAGCAATATTAATTAAGATATTAGCCTAAAATTTCACCTACCTGACCGAAAATGATAAAAACAAACACGAATGTTGTCAAGATTCTTGCGCTGGACATCCTGGTTCAGTTTGGTCAACCACAAACGCCTTTTGTTCCACCGGTTTTTTTTTTTTTGTTTTGTTTTTTTTTGCACTCTTCTCCTTGATTTGTTAAAACTTTTGGCTGTCTATAGTACTCCAAATGTGACACCTGACCACAAAAAAACGTTGTAATTGTCATTTTTTAAAATTGAGTTTTATACATAACCGGAACACTGAATAAATAAGGTTTCAGTTGATGTATGGTTTCTTAGGATAGAACAATATTTGGCCAAGATACAACTATTTGGAAATCTAGAATCTGAGGGTGCAAAAAAATCTAAATATTGAGAAAATTGCCTTTAAAGTTGTCCAAATTAAGGTCTTAGCAATGCATATTACTAATCAAAAATTAAGCTTTGATATATTTATGGTAGGACATTTACAAAATGTCTTCATGGAACATGATCTTTACTTAATTTTCGAATAGTTTTGGCATAAAAGACAAATCAATAATTTTGACCCATGCATGCATTTTGCAAAACTGGTTTTGTGGTCCAGGGTTACAAATGTTTTTTCTCAGTTCGACCGATTAGTACAGCCCAAAACATGACAATGATTGACCATTTTCAGCAGCAGTAATCAGCAAAATATGCAAGTTTCGTTCGGTTCAATGCCACTGTTTTACATTCAGTGCAGCCACCATTGCCGATTGATGACATGTCGTGAAAACACTCTATAGGTTTTTGGGTTTATGGTTAAATATCTGAAATAAGGAAGGCGGTTAACATGCTCATGATATTTTCACATTTTATTCTGTGAAATAAAATACATCAGTAATTTCCCCTTTTGGTTTTATTTTGTTATTTTTTAAAGCTTTTACTACAAGTGGCTAAATGAGAGCTTGTCAGGGACATTAGAAGTCATCACACAAAAGAGGAAAACTACTCACTAGTCCAAATTTTTTTTTAAAATAAATACTGAAAGAGTGGATGTTAGGGCTGAGTGAAAAAAAAATATATCTAGTTTGTTTAAAGTCTACATTAAGCTTTTTTACTTCTGCCAGTTGTATTTAGGCTTTAAAATGTAGGCTATAAAAGTTATGTTCCTTTGCGAAGATTATCACGATTAAAAATAAACATTTGTTAGAACTTCTTCTCTGCAATAATCCAAAACCCAAAAGAAAATCTCATTGGGTTTTAGTTAAGGATCAGGGTGATGTTAACTTAAGGGTTTGCTTACAAAAATGTGTGATCACTAGTGATCTATTAGCATCAAACTACTGGATGAACCTTTAATGGTTTATTGACATAATGTTATGTAACGTATTCACCTCTTCTTTAACACGGAAGTAAGCCTATGGGTGAGACTTTCGGTTCATTAGCCTCTATAGGGAAATAACGAGAAGAATACGTGCAGTAACTGGCAAAACTGTTTGCACTACAAACCAGTGTGCTCGTAATTAACATAATACATTAAAATAATATGGTAAGACACACCAATTTGCAATATCAAGCAGCAAAACAAGCTGTTTTGTACAGCAAAAAAAAAAAACAGCATATAGGTAGGTTTTGAGGCTGGGATGCTGGTTTAAACTGGTCTTTAGCTGGTTTACGCTGGTCCTTTGATGGTCCTTTGCTGGTCCTTTTGCTGGTATATGCTGGTCCTTGACCAGCACATGACCAGCTAAGGACCAGCACAGTGTTGTTTTCGTCAACGATGACGATGACGAAATCATTTCGTTGACGCAACTTTTTTTCATGATGATAACGAGACGATGACGAGATAAAAATGGCTCGTTGATGACTAAAACATGACGAGACGTGTGTGAGTTTTCGTTGGCGAGACGAGAATAGACGAAAATGTTAGTGGGTGGTCCGTCAGACGTTTAAAATGCATGACATTTCTGCTTATTGTGCATGCCAATTAAAACCTAAGAAGTATCTGCCGCTATGGCAAGCCGTTTTAGCATTAAATACTCTTTGCCATACTAGTAGGCTATGGCAAGCCGTTTTAGCATTCTATCCTTGTTTGGTTACGCTCAACACCTGGCGTGCAGCGCACAACGTGCTCAACATGTCACATTGTTGTCACTCAGACAGACAGACGATTAACCATGATGGCGGCAGTTTGCACATTATTTCAAATATATCTTATATCTATCATATGTCTTATGTCTAAAACCATTCCTTCATTATTGTAATTATTGGTGAAAATAGTCGATCCGGAAGCTCACATTGTGTTGAGACTATAGATCTGCTATTTTCACAACTTATAAGTGACACTACCCAACAGCAAAATACTTACTGACCTACATTAATTTGTTAAAAGACTACTTTTCCCCCTTTTTTTTGACTAAAACTAGACTAAAACCTTTATGACTTTTCGTCGACTAAAATTGGACTAAAACTATCACATATAGAAGTGACTAAAATGTGACTAAAACTAATAAGCATTTTAGTCCAAAAGACTAAGACTAAGACTAAATCTAAGATGGTTGTCAAAAACAACACTGGACCAGCATAAACCAGCAAAGGACCAGCATAAACCAGCAAAGGACCAGCATAAACCAGCTAAGGACCAGCATAAACCAGCTAAGGACCAGCTTAAACCAGCATCAAAACATACCTAACCAGCATATGCTGTTTTTTTCACCAGGGATAAAATGTACAAATGGCCGCACCCACTTGTATGTGAAGAAAAGGTGGATACAGGGTAAGGAAACTGGTAACTTCATGATAGTTCAATGCACAGTCAAGTCTATTTTCTTTCATAAGCCACTAAAAACCCTGAAGTGCTTGCTTAAAATGTAGAATGTGTTTTCTAGCTCGGTTGCAGCTCACATGGTGCCACTGAGAGGTTCCAAAGTGGATCACCATCCAAATGGACATGGTAGTCATATCTGTTTGAGATGAATTAGGAAAGTCTCCCTTAAAAAAGCTTAAACTCCATGAGCAGTGGCAGCGAGAGAGATTTTGCCTCTAAGTCAAGTATCTCATTGACCACACTTCAAACTTGGTGAATTCTTGAGCCCTTTCAAAAGGCCATCTTGGCAACATAACACATGTGAACAAGCGCAATACGCTTGAGAAAGCTCCTCCTAAACACCAAGCACCTCTGATACAAGCAAATCCTCCCTAAGCCACTAAACTGTATTTAAGCACTGACCATGAGCAGAAGGCAGCATTAGAATCTATCAGAGCCATCGCCATATGATTTGTGGTGACAGGGTTGACGGGGAGCTATGGTGAGGGCTGCGTGTGGGTGGTCAGTGATCCCCCCTGATCTCTGCTCTTCTTAAACCTCACAGGAAAATGGAAGCCGCTCGGATTATGGACTGCTGTAATTGTGAGAGGTGGCAAAGTCCGAAAGCGGTGATTGCGCTGGATTAAGACAAGGAGAGAGAGAGAAAAAGAGTTGTTAGCTACTGCCCCTCAGGCCTTTTGAACGAGAAGGAAGAATAACAGCCCCAAGGGTATATTTCCTGCAGTGCCACCAAACATTATTGTTGACATCTATACCACGAACGTGAATGTAAACAAGACTACCTGCACCTGACCAGTCCACAGTCAAATGGGTTGCACTCTAAGAATACTGGGTTTAAAATAGATGTCTATTAGATGACTTTATGTTTATGTTTATCGTTTAGAATGTATGTAAAACTCACATCTTACAGACGTCTATCAGATGTTTGTACACAGCAGTTGCTTTCCAGATCAAGTGATCTTGCAGACATACATGCGCTATCAGGTAACTTATTAATGAATGTTCATTTATCAAACATATTAATAAATGTTCATTTTCAACCTATTTTGGGTTCATTAAGCAAGAAATGTAGTTTTTTTTTAAGCATCAGTTGAGTTATGGGGCAAAACAACGTTGGATTTGCCCATATTTCACCCAAAAGCTGAGTTGTTTTTAACCCAGCATTTTTTAAAGTGTATCCACTTATATGTTCTAAGATTTGATTTTTATAAAATTCATGATCTAACAGAACATCCAAGAGAAACAGAGTACTGCTTAGAATTGGGACATGGTTTTATTTCTATTGTAAAAAGTGTGGGGTTTAAGTGGACTAAATGACTAGATTAGTCAGCATACCTCACCACAGAGAAGTCTGTAATTTCATTGGAAGATTGCGTTATGAAAAGTGGTTTTATGAACGAGTTATTTAGATGCATTTAGGAAAAAAAGTAAAAAAAAAAAAAAAAAAAAATCAATTTCTAGTTTATGCTTTTCATAACTGATCTTTTTCTCTGAAGTCTTCTACATATAAATCTTGTTTTACCATTTAAATGCAGACTTTTACTCTTAAAATCTGGAAATAATTAAATAAATTAATTACTTTTAACACTGTGCAGGCAAAAACATACATGGATGAATTGTTTACAATAAGATCATTTAGATGCATTTAGGAAAAAAGTTAAAAAAAAAAAGCTAAATGTTTTGTTTAGGCTGTTCATACTTTAAAACTTTAAAACTTGTTTTATATTTATGTCTTCTATGTAAATTATTAAGTAGGTAAGTAAGTAAATAAATAAGTAAATAGTATATACAGTTGAGGTCAACAGTTTACACCCCCCCCCCCCTCCCTTTTTAGAATTTGCAAAATGTTAATTATCTTACTAAAATAAGAGGGATCATCTGAAATGCATGTTATTGTTTATTTAGTTCTGACTGAATAAGATATTTCACATAATAGATGTTGAGAAAATAATAGTTGAATTTATAAAAATGACCCCACTCAAATGTTTACATCCCCTTGATTCTTAATACTTCTTACTTACTTTAATACTTAATACTGTTCTTTTGTGAATATTCCACAGCTCTGTTTTTTTGTTTAGTGATAGTTGTTCATGCGTCCCTGGTTTGTCCTGAACAGTCAAACTCAGAAAATTGATTTTCTGAAAGAAATCCTTGACGTTGGTTTGCCCAGCATTCTTGTGTATTTGAACCCTTTCCAACAATGACTGTATGATTTTGAGATCTATCTTTCCACAATGAGGGACTCATATGCAACTATTAAAGAAGGTTCAAATGCTCACTGGGCTCCAGAGGTAAAAATTATGCATTAAGAGCCAGGGGTGAAAACTTTTGAACCGAATGGAGATGTGTATATTTTTCTTCTTTTGCCTAAATGTCATATTTTATTCATTTAGTACTGGCCTTCAGAGGCTACAGAAGATAGTTACATGTTACATTCCCAGAAGACAAAATAAGTTAAATTTACCCTGATCTTTAAACTCAAAAAGTGTTCACCCCTTAATGGCTCTTAATGCGTGTTTTTCCTTCTGGAGCGTTAGTGAGCATTTGAACCTTCTGTAATAGTTGCATATGAGTCCCTCAGTTGTCCTCAGTGTCTCAAAATAACACAGTCATTGTTAGAAAGGGTTCAAATACACAAAAATACTGGAAAACCAAAGAATTTGTTGGATCTAAAGGATTTTTCCGAAGAACTGCAGGCAGTTTAACTGTTCAGGACAAACAAGGCAAAAATAACATTTAGCAGATTCTAAATGGGGTATGTAAACTGTTGACTTCAACTGTAAATATATAAATAGTTTCATTTTACTGTAAAGAGAAAAATATAAAATAAACTATTACAATATTTCTAGGGCTAAAAACTCTTATTTTTATTTGAAATTTTATTCAAACATTTCCTGAGTTGTGGTATCATTTCCATCACAACTAACAATTTTGAAACTAATACTTAGTTAATAAAGAGACTGAAGTTTAAGTGAATGTGAGAGAAATTAAAAATGATATTATATTATAAGAAAAATTAGCAGGGTATGTATATGGTGCATCAGTTTCAAAGCTGTTCTTTTCTCAAATTTAGCAAAAAGTCTGAAAATATTGCGTATAACTGTATCTAAAATGGATAAAATGCTAACCATAACATTAGCTTTAGCGAGGCAGAACAAAACCCCAAGAACAAAAAGTCCTGCATTTGTTTTCCAAAAAATATTGTATGTCCGCTAAAATAAATCCTGTTAAAAACAATCAATAATACAAGATGTTGTAGAAAAGGTCTTGACTTTCACATAAAATAACAAAACTGTTAAATAAAGTCATTGTTACTAGCAAAATTAAATAAACTAGTGGGAGTTTGTTTACAAAAAGTCCTAAGGGCTGAAAGTGCTCTCAGAATCACCCAATTACCAAGAGCAGTGATTGCAAAACAAACGCAACAATACGAGCGAATAAAGCAAAAGTTTGCATCGCTGAGCCGGTGGTGCCGAGGTGCCGGAGCCCATCTCTCGTCTGCAAGCGGCGCGGCTCCTTTGTCTCCCGGAGGGGAGGTGACCCCATGTCTGCTGCTTGTATCAGCGGAGCAGCATTGTGCTCTGGGGGAGATTTAGCTTCTCAAAGCATCTCCCAGCCCCAGCTTTCCCCACAAACACCCCGACTGCCATCTCGCCTTTTCTCTCTCACAGACAGTAATCTTTCTCTCTTCTTCTCCATCTCTCACGAGCTCGCATTGTCAGAGCGCTGCTAATGTTTGCCTGTATATATACACATATATGTATTTTTGTGTCTGGAAGAATCCATTGTTCCCAAATCATTGTAATATCTATTTAGAGTGGCAACAGCAGTGGCGGCTGATGCTCAGTATTCACAGAGCATAAACCAGCCTTAAGACTTAGAAAAGCTGAAAGAGCTTATCCCTATATTCTTAAACTCTCCGCTTTTATGCGGGTCTTAGGCATTAAGGGTAGGATTGTGAATAGCAATTGTTTGACTGCTGCAAAGAGAGAGCGAGTGTGTATACGTGGGTGGGGGAATTTTATTCCACGGCAAAATCCTCTCTCTTTTTCCTCCCCATTTTTTTCCTTTTTTTCTTCCTTCTCGCTCGCTCTGTCTTCACGACTGTAAATATTAACCACGTTCTTAACTCGTAACGGTGTATGAGACAGAGTAATGTGCTTTTAAGGATACATTATGTGAAAGATTTTCCACAGTATACAGCACTGCTCAGAAATAAGAAAAGGCTATTTTATGGAGACTGAAAACAAATTTGCCGCGCTTGAGAGGAGAAGAGAAAAAAGTGATTTGGAAGCGAAAAAAAAAAATACAGATAGAACTTTGAGGTATCAAATTGTTGCCAAACAATAAAGAAAAGCCTCCAATAGGGTTGGGAGGATCTGGGTTTCTATAAAAAAAGAAAGAAATATATAAATAAATTTCTCAGTGTCCTATTTCTTTGTGCTTCTTTGCTATGTCTCAAATCCGTACTTGGTCTTTCTTTAGATAGTGTCTAATGCTAATGTATTTCAAAGGGCTTTTTTCAAAGCACAATGGAAGACACCATAAGAGTTTAGCGGTTTCGCTCCAGATATGCTTGAGCTCAGCGTGTAGAAGAGGACATTGAAAGGCCTGCTGCTTTCTGTTTATAGCCATTCTGTAGCACAGGAAAGGGTTTGTTGTGTATGCAAAATGCTCTTATATTTACGGTATGGATAACATAAGGACAGCAGTTTATCTTGGTGTCTTATGACTCAAGAGAAGATTGCGTTATGTATCATCACATAGCAGTGTTTAATCTGTCATGGACAGCAGCTTTTTTTTTTTTTCCAAGGAGGGCATATGACCAAGGCCTGTCTTTTATATCAAACTATTGACACAAGCTGTGAATACACACAGATGTTGACGGTTTAGGAACTAAAGATGTGTGGCAAAACAAGAGCTGTTGCTGAAAGCAGCTATAGCCAGGTCTCAGCCTAGACCTGTAAACATGAAACAAATTGCTTCTTGGCTGTCAGGAAGGAAAGCGGTGGAGTTTGTAATTCCATGTGCTGTCGTTCTGCCGGGTCCATTAATACAAGCAGGGGCTCTTTAATTGACAGAGCAGGGCTGAGGTTGGATGGAAAATAAGTGGATGGTTAATGGGAATGAGCAGTGTGGATATTTTAATCAGCTGTGACTCTTCAGCAGGATGGAAATGGAAGTGGACAGCTTCTTGCCGGCACTGCGGCACAGCCATCCATCTTAAAAGCCACTGGCTGTAGGTGACAAACTCTTGTTGTCATCCCTCTGTCATCAACTTACCCCTTCCACATACTTCCCAGTTGTTAAAAAGGACACATGCCACTTGCCACAAGCACTAAAACTGTTACTGACCAGGCTAAGCACTGACAGAGACAGTGTATTACTTGTATTACTATGACCAGGAGAAATTGAAACTCCCAATACTGCAGCTCTGCTACAAGAAATCCTGCCTTTTGTTAAACTCAGTCCTCTCCCTTTTCACATTACATATCACACTGGAAAGACATTTGGTTAAAAAAATAAATAAAGGTAAAGTGGAAAAGAAAGTGCCTCACAGGTGTTTTTCGGTTAGGGTTAGGTGTAGGTGTAGAGACGGATTTATTGTACCAATTAGCGGCATCCATTTAATAATTTGAATAAAAATGCTAATTTACACTTAATACGTTATTATTGCACAGTCTTTTATAATGTACTGTAATACTGAGGTGCATATATCTGCCACAATTTTCTATAATTCTACAATTTAACTATTATGCCGCTTCCTATAAGTTATGCCTTTGCTCTACACATGCATTGGTTGACCAATCTGAAATTAAAGGCACAATATGTAATTTTTCCCTAGAGGGCGCATATTCAAAACAAAAAAAAAAAAAACAAATGCGTTTGATGATGCCGTGATTAAGTGTGGAATTATGGGAGTTGTATTCTTCTTCCCCACAGCCGATGCAATCCGAAGGGACTCTCAAAAATTATGTTCATGGACCAAAATAAGAAACTGTGAAGGGTAAAGTTCAGAGTGCGCATTTGCGTACCAACATGGTTGCAACTGTTAATGTACAATTACTATTTTAGATCGACAAACTGTAATACTGCATAAGAATTTCTATTCAAACTAAAAGCATAATTATAGGCTATTTGCTTCCGTTGTCAAAGCACAATGCAAAAACGTAACATTTCATTCACTGACGCTCTTTACTGAACGCACCTTTTGCATTACGTACTTGCCGGCAACCCGCCAAAATAAAAGCTTGCTAATTGATGTTTAAAAATGTGGAAAATATTGACCAAATTATTTTTATATAATATTCCCTTTTTATTTTAAAACATAATACTACTACCACACTTTATTATTTTGATTAGTATTTTTTTTATATATTATTTGATATTTAATTATATTTAATGGGTCTGACTGTGTAGTGTGAGGACCAAACCAAATCTCTAGGTACTCTTGTGAGAACCAGGCTGAAAAACTTATGTGCACCCCTGTATATAACACTGTTCTTGTGTTTTTTTATTATATATTTGAACCCAAAAATCTTTCATATTGTGCTTTTAAATTAAATTAAATGTTATTGAAATATGACTGTGGCAATTACAGTAGTTATAGAGAAATATGCCCGAGTGAATCCTCAAGATGGCTGCCGAGTGAACTGACTTGCCCTGGAAGGCCCAATTCGGACAGTAATTGTTTTTCATGGGGACTGCGATTTTTTAACATTTACAGGGGTTGGTCAGTGATTTTAGTGCTGTCCGAATCCAGAATGCTGATGTTTTTTTCCACTACCTGTGTAAAAATCCCCGGCAGAATTGCCTACGGTTTTTTTGACAAAGACCAAGGTTGTGCGTCTGGTATTTCATTTCCAAATTCCAAATTCACATCAATAATAGACGGTTTCACATCCAGAGATGAAGGATCGGATGATGAAGTTACTAAAGAGGAGGAGTCCAGTGACAGTCTGTTTAATGCACAGTGCACGGACAGTTGCACTGCGCTCGCTTTTCTAACTACAACGTACATTATTTGTGAACTATCTGAACATACAAGGGATGATCAAAAGTTCAGAGACTATGCCCATGATAAACATCGTTAGTCTGTTTGTATAATGATGCAGTATAGCACTCCTGACTTGACAGACAGCTCTCCTTAAACCTGGGACGTGAAAAGTAAAACCCGTCTCACTTTAAACCCATTTTTCTCAAAATTCTGTTCCTGAAAATCATAGCTATCAGCCAAATTAAGATAGCTATAACTTTCATTACGTTCAAGCTATGGACGAAATAAACTTGAACTCAGCTTTCGTGTGGTATCAAAACGTCCACATGAGAAACAATTACAGCCCGAATCGGGCTACTGATGATCACATATATATTGGTTTTGATTGTGGAGGTCTGTGATTGAGTATGTTAGGACTATTTCCTGTTTATTTTAACAGCTGTCATAAATGGTGGGTTAAGGTTTGGCTGATAAACATGCTGTAACTTTACCATTAGGCTGGTGTGGATGGTCATTAAAATTAGTTGTTGACCGATATTGTTTTTTTGACAGTCAATGCCGATATTTTGGAAAGCAGGATGGCGATGGCCGATATGAAGTAGATAATTTTATTTATTTTAATTAAAAATCAGGAAATTTGAAATAATTGAAAATTATTTGAAAACATATGTGTAAAATCACATACTTATGCTTTAGGTGACAAAGTATTAGCCTTGCCGATATATCGGCCGACCACTAATTAAAATTACTCACTTGTTGTGATGTGATGGTGAAATTTAAATCCCAAACATTTTATTGTGTTATTTTAGATCTAGTTCTGCATGATTTAAATGTTTTACGACATAATTTTCCTGTGGTTCCAGAGTTTTTAGTCAAACTGGCTGCAGGCCTGAGCACTCTTTGAGAGGAATGGAAACCCGCGAAACCTGTGAGGCCTTTGTTCATCTTTTGAAGACAAATTAAGATATATTTGATAAAACCTGAGAGCCTTCTGACCCTACATAGATAGCAATGCAACTACCACATTCAAAGCCCAGAAAGGGTCAGTAGTTCAACCTTCAAATTTTATTAAGAGATAAATTATGAGAATACTTTCTGTGCCCAAAGAAAACAAAAATAACGACTTTAATCAACAATTTCTTCTCTTCCATGTCTGTCTTTTAACCATGTCCTTACTACCTTTCTGGCCCTGGAATGTGTTACAGTAGCTGCAATGCTGTCTATGCGGGGTCAGAAAGCTCTTGGAATTCATCTAAAATATATTAATTTGTGTTACGAAGATGAACAAAGGTCTTATGGATTTGGAACAACTTGAAGGTGAGTAATTAATGACAGAATTTTTGGGTGAAGATAGTATTGGGGAATTTCATACACATAAGACAAAAGCACAGAGGAGAACACTGAAAGACAAAGAACACTGAAGAAGCATGTTATCCCTGTGTGTGTGTTTTTTTCTCTCTTTTTTTTGGAGCTGAGGTCATCCCTGGCCATTCGAGAACACGTGCCTTTGTTTCTGGGCTTCAGGATATTTGCTGAGGCAGTTCATATGCAAAACTTTGCAAGATATTGTCAGGCGCTCTCATTTGTCCTTGCCACGTTTGTCATTAATCTTTGGCCCTGCTTGGTGAGAGACAGGCCTGATTTGTATAGGGGGTCTCCAGAGGGAAGCCCAAGACATTCAAATAATATAATGGCATTATGGCCAGCTGCAGTAAAAATGTGTCATATAAATTATACATTAGCATAGAGCGGTATGCCCCACAGATTGATATGACAGCTCTCAGTCTACAGTGAAATTCAGTCTGGACTACGAAAACGAAAAATCCCCCCTCCCTCCCTTAAGGCCTCGTATAGCGGCTTTCGGTAATACTGAAGTGGGCTGTTTCATTAGAGGTTGTTTGATGGTAAACAATGCAGGACTAAACACCCTCCTACTGCGACGAGCACAGAAAGACATTAAGAACAGCTTAAGCTGTATTATGTTGCATTTGCTTTGTCCGCCATTTTTCTTTTAGACACTCAGACTGAGTGTGACCCCACTAAGTCTGGCAAATGTGAACGTATTTCTAGAGAATCCAAGGATGAAATGCTGCTTCATGTGTCTAAGTTATGGATATTCCTACTAGACACATATGAATCTGGTGGGTTTTTTTAGTCTTTGGTACTCTACAGCTCAAGAAATGGGGGTGTTTCTTCATCTAATGGAGCTGTTTCTTCATTAAAATTAAGATTTTTTATTTTTGTTTAATGAACGTCACCTTAAAACTGTCTTATGTTTTTATGATGTATCAATATTTATTTTTGCTTTACAAAAATGTGATCCTGGACCACAAAACCAGTCATAAGGGTCATTTTGTTTTTATTTGAGATTTATACATACATGGAAAAATGGAATCTGAGGGTGCAAAAAAAAAAGTCAAAATACTGAGAAAATCACCACTGAAGTTGTCCAAACGTCTTTGCAAAACATTTTGCAAAGATTTGATATATTTACGGCAGGAAATTTACAAAATATCTTCATGGAACATGATCTTTACTTAATATCCTAATGATTTTTTGCCATAAAAATCTATCATTTTGACCAATGCAATGTTTTTTTTGACTACTGCTACAAATATACCCGTGCTACTTAAGACTGGTTTTGTGGTCCAGGATCACAAATTGTGAAAAAAATAATACAACAATATTGTAATATCATTACAATTATACTGTTAATATAAAAAGTACTATTATAATATAGCTATATAATAGCATTGTACTTATGAACATAGTTGTGACAGATCCCATATATTAAAATCAAGGAATATTTGAAAGGTTGTAAATTATCATATATTTTTTTTCCACAGTTTGTCCTATATATTATTACAGGGCCACATAAATGTGTCATAGGACATGTTACCCTACATATTCTTCTTCCCTCGTGTCACTCCAAAAGTGAAAAGTTATTATTAAGGTTGTTTTGTCCATAGATGTTGAAACTTTCCCCCATTTCTAATAGTACTACTTATCCAATTGACATTAATGGTTGAGGGCATTTCTCCTCTGCTTCAGAGAGTAGTATATACACACAAAAAAAAAAGAAAAAAAGAGAGAGAAATGTAGAGTGGCACAGGGAAATGACCCAATACCCAAAGGAGCAAAAAAACAAGGTGAACAGGGTACAACAAGTACTAAGCCACATTTGAGAAAGGTGGAGAGCTGAGAGAGGCAAAGCCTGGAGACTTTGTTGGCAGAGATGAATTAGAGCACTGGAAATAGCCTTTTCCACCTTTCCACTGATACCGCCAGTTAACACGCACTCGCGCACACACACACACACACACACACACACACACACACACACACACACACACACACACACACACACACACACACACACACACACACACACACACACACACACACACACACACACACACACACACACACACACACACACACACACACACACACACCTATCTCTCTTGCTTCTCATTGCAAACATCCACAAAAAGACAGAGAAGGAGAGAGTGCATTGTATGGAGGAAGAATAGACTGTAGCATGTTCAAAGTGAGTCTCGATTTTCAGTTCTCCAGAAAGCCATTTTGTCGTCCACATATGATGCAAGTGAAAATAATATGCTTGACCCTTTTGTGCGCGCACTTTGAGAAGTTTGTTAGACTGTGGAGTTCCATAATAACTCGCAGACCTCATGTATATTAAGTAGAAATTCGCCGCCTTTTATGATAAATTGCCAGGGTAATGGTGAGACACCTCTTTTGCATTTCAATATGAGTGGGTGTCAGATTGTTATTTCATTACCTGACAACACATTAGCTGATGGAGTTTAATTTGCTATTTCCCGCTCTCTCCGTCTCTTTGATAGCCAGGTATCCACAGAGACCATGTCTAAACACGTATGATCTTAAGAGGAGGGGTCTGAAATGAATTATTAAAGGAATACACACTGATGTCAAATGTGTCCGATTCCAGGCCCTCATAAAATGAATGTACATGCATGTAGTCTAGCGTATGTATTTGAATACCTTTAGAAATGTTCCGGCAGACCTTGAAATATCATCAAAATAATGATGCCACAGACTGCTGGGTTTCTCTTTGCTGAGTAGACAGAAAATCAAGGTTTAATTCATTATTTGATAAAAATCTGAGTGTCAATGAAACTAAGACATGGTAGACTGGAGCAATATTCTGCCATTCAGCGAGACTCTCTCTCTCTCTCTCTCTCTCTCTCTCTCGCTTTCATTTCTTCTCGCCTAACCCCATGCCCTAATCTACAGTACAAACTCAGCGGTGGAATTCTTTACGCCTTACTTACTTTGAGTGGGGAAAGAAGCCAAATAAAAGGTGCCTGTGCAATTAACAAATGACTTCTGCCTTTCTCGCCCCCTGCTTAATCTGTTTGTACCAAATCCAACTAATAATACATTAATGGAGAAAAAGATTATAGCGGATGAAATGAGACACTCAATGGAGGCAGTAATTACTCTCTCTGTAGTGCTCAATAGGCGTAGGCTGGATCAAAAAGCAGGCTGACGTGATACCTAGGAAACCGAGAGACTCTGCAATCCTTTGCCAAAAACGACTCCATTATGCTGCTCTCTGTAAAGGAGTTGTATTGAATGATTACACAGTTTTACTAAAATAGAGAAAAGAAACAAATTAGTCACCTCTGTGAGTCTCTACCGTTTATGATGTTCATCAGGTGTGGGAGAATGAAATTCTTTCATCGAGATTAAATGAAAGCGGATTATCAAAGAGAAGTCAAAAGGTGATGGTCTTCCCTTAATTTATTTGCTACAGAGAAAGTTCAAGGGTGCATCTCTTGTACTTGCGGCAATATTTGGTTTAAGATTTCATGTCTTTCACAATAAATGAGAGTGTTAATACTGTCCATTGCACTATGAAAACTTATAACGTTCTGAATTCAAAACTTCCTCCCCAGTACCAAAAGTTTTCCAAACTCCTCCAACAATTACTAATAAATCAGCATATTAGAATGATTTCTAAAGTATCATGTGGCACTGAAGACTGGAGTAATGGCTGATGAAAATGCATCACAGGAATATTGAAAAGGAAAATCTGTATTTTAAATTGCAAAAATATTTCACAGTATTACTGCTGCATTTACTGCTTGGATATACAGCATTAAAGGATTAGTTCACTTTCAGAACAACAATTTACAGATAATTTTCTTCTCTCCCTTGTCATCCAAGATGGTCTTTGTTTATTCAGTCATAAAGAAATTATGTTTTTTGAGGAAAACATTTCAGGAATATTCTCCATATAGCGGACTTCTGTGGTGTCCACGAGTTTGAACTTCCAAAATGCATTTTAAATGCAGCTTCAAAGGGCTCTAAATGATCCCAGCCAAGGAACAAGGGTCTTATCTAGCGAAAAGAAAAAAAATATAAATGTCGAAAAACTCCCATCTCATTTTCTCCTCCAGTTTCAAAATCATCCTACATCACTGCAGAAGTACAGTACTGACCCAGTATTCACAAAGTCAAAGTACAGAGAAGATTGAACGCCCTTTACAAAAAAAGGCAAAACTGCAATGTAGGATGCATGCACATCGCAGACCTAGACAAGACGAGCATTTACAATTAAAAAGTATATAAACTGTCAATTTTATTAGAAAATCATTTCGCTAGATAAGATCCTTCCTCCTCGGCTGGGATAAATTAGAGCCCTTTAAAGCTGCATTTAAACTGCATTTTGTAAGTTCAAACTCGCGGGCAACATTGAAGTCCACTATATGGAGAAAATTCCTGAAATGTTTTCTTCAAAAAACATAATTTCTTTACGACTGAGAGGAAAGACATGAACATCTTGGATGACAAGGGGGTGAGTAAATTATCTATAAATTTTTGTTCTAGAAGTGAACTAATCCTTTAATGTTACATAAAATATAGCGTAGTAAAATTTGCTCTCAGCCCAAACTATTTCCTCTGGAACAAATAATACAATAATGTCCATTAGATTTACCTAAAATAGATTACATTTCATGTTAAACCACTATAGAGACATCAGAGCCAGGGGCAAATTCCAGAACAGCTGGCCGAGGTAAGGCTGCTCTTGGTGGGTTCATGAGTGCTGAACGGCTGCTGACGCACTGGAGCTCACATTTCCGAATACATGAAAGCAATTTTTTTAAATTAATTTTATCTTCATTAAAACACTGCATATTTGAAGTCTACACAATTACATTTATGCCTAAAAACTCTTAAAACTATATTCCGTGACACCTTTTTTTATTACAGTGGATTATAGTGGATTTGGGTTCTGTTATCACTAGAATATCACACGCCTTATCAGATTCAGATATATATCGGTTATATATATATATATATATATATATATATAGTGCCTTGTGAAAGTCTTCATACCCTTTCATTTTTGTTTTTCCCATTTTATGTTGCTGCCTTATGTTAGACTGCTTTAAATGACTTCTTCCCACATCAATCTACACTGTACACCATACTGACAAAGTAAAAACTGAATAGCCACAACTTCATAAATAAAAAAAAAATAAAAAATGCTGAAGCACTTTTAAAGCCTCAAGTCTTTTTGGTATGGTGGGACAAGCTTTGCACATCAACATTTGTCAATTATCTGCCTCTGTCAAGTTGGATGGGGGCAGACACACATTTTCAGGCTTTTCCAGAAATATTTGATCCAGAAATATTTGATTGGTGTTTGACAGGTGATGAGCAGTGCCTGGTTTCCTTCAAGAATTAAGGTTCATCAGACCACAGAATCTTGTTTCTCACAGTCTGAGGGTCCTTTAGGTGCTTTTTTGCAAATTCCAAGTGTGTTTTCATGTGTCTTTACTGAGGAGAGGATTGAGTCTTGCCACACTGCCATAAAGCCCAGACCGGTGGAGTGTTGCAGTGATGTTTGTCCTTCTGTAAGTTTCTCCTATCTGCATACAGTATATGATCTTGGAGCTCAACTAGAGTGACCATCAGCTTCTTGGTCACCAGTCTAACCAAGCACTCCTCCATCAATTGCTCAGTTTGGCCAGGAGGCCAGCTTTAGAAAGAGTCCTTGTTTCAAACTTCCATTAAGGGTAGTGGAGACTACATGATTCTGTGAATCTTCATTTCAGCAGAATTTTTTCTGAACTCTTCACCAGATATGTGGCTTGATGCAGTCCTGTTTCTGAGGTCTACAGGCAGTTTTTTGACATTAGGGCATGGTTGAAATATGCATTTTCAGCTGTTAGACATGTCATTAAGACATGTGTGCCTTTCCAAATCATACCCATTCAATTGAATTTTCCACAGGTTAACTTCTCTCGAAGTGTAGTAACATCTACAAGCAATATGAATGCTCCAGAGATAAATGCCAACTGTCACAGATAAGGGTATGAATACTTATGCAATGGAAACATTATAGTCCATGATTCGTAAACTGTATTGTATTGACTGCTACAGTATTAACTTGAAGCACATAAAGAATGCAACAACCAATAGGAGTAAAGACTGTGTTATAAAAAGATCAGCAATAAAATAATCAAAACGAGAAAAAAAGGTTCTGTTGTGGCCTGAAACTTTACTAATACTTAAATTAGACTTAAGGGAGAAAAAGCATTAAATAGCACTTTTAAAAGCTCAGGAAAAATACATCTATCAAGTTTAATGTCCCTTTTACAATCACAATACTAGGTGATCAACTACAAACTTCCATGCCAAAGCGGTACATGCCTGAGCTGACTAACAAACTATGAGAAAGTTAGCATATGTACAGCTGTTAGCACAGTGTGGATTAGCTGGCATTGGCCTGCTGCCATTCATCTCCCACATACAGCTGTAATTTATACAGGCCGAATGAGCTGATGTGATAGGACCATATGCTTGAGTGCATCAATGCTGCTCATAATTCAAATCTAATAGCTACTTAAACTCAAGTGAGAACCTGAGCAAGGCCCTTCATACAGAGTGGGGTAATAAGAGATGAGGGATGACTGGAGTGGATGACTGATGCTGGAGCTCTGAGGAAGAGGAAAAGAGAACAGAGTGAGAAAGAGGGAGGAGGGAGGGGGTTGTGGGATTCCTGGCTTTCGATTCCGGCTCTTTAGATCTGTTCTTATTCACTGTCTTTCCGACTAACTTATGTCACATGGCTAATTAGCGGGTTAATCAAACATGCTATGCCGTTTAACTGGAATGTGGAGAATAGAGATCCAAAGATGAGAGGATAATCTGAAGTCGGTACTGCATTTTTGGCATATTACTGAAGATTCAACTAATAGAAGTACATTAGTCAGTAGAGGAAGCAGTCTTTAATAAGATGTTAAGTGGCAAAGCTTGGATAAATGTCAGTAAAAGTTAATGTTCAGGGAAAATTTAGCTTGATCTGATGTTTTTGCCTGCTATAATGTTGTATAAAAGTAGAAATTTAAAAAGCAAACAAACAAAAATCATAGATTTAAATGCTGAATGACACATTTTACATATTTAAATCATTTTTAAAAAAAAATTAAATGTCCAAATGATTTTTTTTAAAGATCACATCAAAACAATTTTAGAAACTGTTTACCAGGTCTTTAAATGCATTTTATGTATCCATATTAATGTTTTACACTCATGTACCAGACTATTAATCTTATAAAAATGTATTATAACATTTTGTTTAAAACTCCAAAATCGAAATAAATCGCTTGTTTATTAAATATTAATTCTGTAAAAATGATTTATATTTTAGATTTATATCCTTTTACAATAATGCCATTATTTTCACTGCACTTAACTTTTTGGCCACAAATGTTTTAGATTATTATCATTTTTTCTTCTATGCCAAAAATCATTAGGATATTAAGTAAAGATCATGTTCCATGAAGATATTTTGTAAATTTCCTACCGTAAATATATCAAAACTTATTTTTTGATTAGTACTATGCATTGCTTAGAACTTCATTTGGACAACTTTAAAGGTAATTTTCTCAATTTTTTTTGCACCCTCAAATTTCAGATATTCAAATAGTTATATCTCGGGCCAAATATTGTCCTATCCTAACAAACCATACATCAACGGAAAGCTCATTTATCTATACATTTGATCATTATGACTGGTTTTGTGGTCCAGGGTCACATATGATGCGAGTTGTGGTTAATTTTACACTGTGATGTGAATTTTCATTACTTTTAGGGAAAAAAATAAATAAAAGAATTTTAATGTTTAAACTGTTTAATGTATACAC
Source organism: Garra rufa (assembly GCF_049309525.1). Lineage (NCBI taxonomy): Eukaryota > Metazoa > Chordata > Actinopteri > Cypriniformes > Cyprinidae > Garra > Garra rufa. The sequence continues at coordinate 22,003,165 of NC_133372.1, read as the reverse complement.
TGTTAGTGGACAAATTAAACTAGTGTAAAAAGAGTGTTTTACAAGATTTTATTTAATTTGTTTGTTGTTTAGATTTTTTTTTTAATTAAAGAAATGCGGAGAGTACAATTTCATTTAAATAACATGTTCATAGTAATGTTTAAATTATAAATTGCATATACTGCTTCTATAATCATGATGTAATAGATTTGAATAATAATGTAATCAGTAATGTGCAATATGCATGTAATGATATTAAATGTTTTAAAATAGCCATCAGGGCTGCCATTTAATTCTGATTCTCTGAGTTGTTTGTCAGGAAAATCAAATCCTGTGATCTAATTCCACTTCATTTCTGTGCCAACCTTTTATGTCAGTTCTGCCTGTTTATATGAAAGCAAGAAAATTGTTATTGTATTTCCATGAAACGCTGTGTGCAGAAAATAGCATTCACATTGCCTGCAACCAGTCCTATCTTATACATTTCACCTATTATTCTTCTTGTTTACTTTCTTCTTTGCAGTACGTAAGTATGAGATGCGGCCTGTCACCACAGCGCTAGCTGCCATTGTCATCTTCCTCTCAGCAAATCAATGAGAACAGCCCCACTTCCTTGGCTCCCTCTCCCCATCGCTCAATTCCTCCGAATGTCATAGCCATTGCCCATTGTCACTGTATTAACCGTAGGCTAGCTTAAAAGTAATTGGAAACTGACGCCATCCAGAGCTCCAATTAACACTCCCGCCAAAAGTCCCCTGTTCTGTGTAATCCACTATAATAGCTCCATGTTTTGGGGGACGGCGGGTTGCCCGTGTTCACCGTTCACCTCCTGACATTGGGCTCTTCAGCTCCATACAAAAATCCCCCCGTTTGCAATAATCTCAATTTCCAGCATTTGTCTCCCTCTCTCTCACTCCGTGGTGTTTGCTCGCAGTCATTGCGTATGTATCGTGGGAGCAGGAGGTGTAATTGACTGCTGACGACTTGGCGACAGGATTGTTAATTATTACCTCAGGGAACAGCGACCGGGGGAGAGTTCAGCTCTTCCACTCAGAGCACTTAAACAGCCGTGACTACTGCACTTACCATATTCAAATGCATCCCGCTCTGTGCTGTCTGGTGTCAAACCTCTCACTGTGATAGAGAAAGAGGAGCTTCAGAAATATGGAGTGAAAGTACAATGCAACATTGTCCAGATGAAGAATGACTACTTAGTCTTTTAGTTTGGAATCACTAGTATTGCTAACATTAGCTGCTAATGATAAAGTCCAATCCAGTCACAGCAGACGCTAGCTGATAGAATAATGAACCATGCTAATGTAATAATAATTATATGATTAACTGCTCATTTAATATCATAATCTTTGACTGACAACTACCAAGCTTCACAGCTACACTTTAAATGTACTGAAATGTACTGTATATGCTAGTCTTTGTTTTTGAAACTTAAAGTCCTCATGAAATCAATTCTTTTTGGCTTTTAATATGAATATGCTATCTAAAAGCTAGTGTGCTCCAAAACAATGACAAAATATTCGGATTTAGAAGATATAATCATTCAAAACTTACAGTCTAATAGGTCAATCCTAACCTAACAGTGACTATTATATACAGTCATGTGAAAAAGTTAGGGCAGCCTATTGAATTTCATGGTTTTCCATATCAGGATATCATAAAAAAAAATTTGGTCCTTGGCTGGTCTTAAAATTTGGAAAATAAAACCTCAGATGAACAACAACACATGATCAATTGCACCATGTCATCATTTATTGAACAAAAATAAAGCTAAAATGGAAAAGCCATGTGTGACAAAGTTAGGACACCCTTACTGTTAACATTTGAATAAAGAGGGTAAATAACAGTCAAGCACTGTTAATCAAATACCTTTGATTAACTGATCATCAGCAAGTTTGAGTGCCTCTATAAAAGCATAAGCTTTGGCAGTTTGCTGGTCTGGAGCCTTCAGGTGTGTGTTAACACAATGCCAAGGAAGAAAGACATCAGCAGTCATCTTAGAGAAGCATTTGTTGTTGCCATGAATCTGAGAAGAGTAATACGGCCATGTTCAAACAATTTGATATTTATTCACAAGTGAAAGACATTTAAAACAGACACCTCTCCTTCCAGGAGTGGACGTCCTAGAAAATTCACCCCAAGATCAGACCGTGTAATGCTCAGAGAAATGGCACACAACCCAAGAACTACACCTCAGACTCTACAGACGTCAGTTAACTTGTTAAAGGATAAAGTTCATGACAATACCATTAGAAAAATATGGGACAAAAATGGCATGTTTAGAAGCCTTGGCAAAGGAAAGCCTCTTCTATCTAAAAAAAAAAAAAAACATGGCAGCACAGTTTAGGTCTGCAAATTTGCATCTGAACAAAACAAGTCTTCTAGAATAATGTCCTTTGAACAGACGAGACCGAAGTGGAGATGTTTGGCCATAATGCACAGCGCCAAGTTTAGTGAAAACCTAAAGAGCATATCAGCACAAACACCTCATACTAAAAGACAAGCATGCTGGAGGAGGGCTGATAATTTTGGGCTTGTTTTGTAGCCACAGGACCTGGGCACCTCACACTCACAGTCATTGAGTCAGCCATGAACTCCTCTGTATACCAAAGAATTTTTGAGTCAAATGTGAGGGCATCTGTCTGAAGTTGGGTCAAAATTGGGTCATGCAACAGAACAATGATCCCAAGCACACCAGAAAATCTACAACAGAATGGCTAAAAAGAAAAGAATCAAGGTGTTGCAAAAGCCCAGTCAAAGTCCAGAGCTCATCCTGACTCAAATACTGTGGTGAGAGCTGTGCATAAGCAAATGCCCACAAACCTTAATAAACTGGAGCAATGTTGAAAAGAAGAGTGGTCCAAAATTCCTCCAGAACAATGTGAGAGACTGATAAAGTCACACAGAAAATGAATGCTTCAAGTTATTGCTGCTAAAACTGGATCTACAGGCAATTGACTCATAGGGTGTCCTAACTTTGTCACACATAGCCTTTTCCTCTTGGCTGTATTTTTCTTAAATAAATAATGACACTGTGTGATATGTCATGTGATGACGTTTATCTGAGGATTTATTTTCCAAATTTTAAGACCTGCTGAGGACCAGATAATTTTTTATTATGTCCTGATACAGAAAACCATGAAATTCAACAGGGTGTCCTAACTTTTTCACATGACTGTAATAGTCTTGGGATTATTAATAGTTACTCCCCCAACATTTGCATAGCCCAATCATTACAAGTTCTGTGAGTAGGCTATTGTGAAAAAAACAAAGCAAGGACAATAACGAAAATGGCAGATCATGGGAATAAATGTTATGTTCCAGCTTGTGCAGGTGATGTTAAGTGCAGGGATGGGTTGGTGTCTGTACTCAGAAAGCAACGGAAAACAAATAAGGAACAAATAAGGCGTTCTAATAAAATAAAGTGAGCCATTGAAGGGACACAGTTAGCTTCTTGCTAGCGCTAGCCTGTTACATGCAGTACGTAAGATTTCACTTACCACATAAACAGAATAAGGAGAGATGACTGTGCGGATGATGGTGAATGATTTGCAGATTCTGATCACTGCTGACAGCATCTAAACTTGTCAAATGTGGTAAGTACTGCTGCTGTAGTATAAAGTTACACAGAGCACGTGCGATCGCCGATCTCAAAAGTGAAACTAAAAAGTTATCGTGCATTCAAAACGTCAGTTTCAATGCCCCACATATTAATAGCGGCTCGAGCTCCGTAATTAAATATATATTTTCCTCCACGTGTTTCCTTACTGCTGTGTGAGACAGCCAATCAGAGCAGAGCTCCTCATTATTATTCAGGAACCTTCCAAACAAGGTAATAACAGACCATTTCATTCTAGGGATAAATCCTAGGGTTGTAAATGGACTTTTTAAAACCGTTTCTGGAGAATGTTTGCCCTTACATAAGCCATATACCTTCTATGTAGAGAACAATTTGAAAATATTGTATAAATGCATTCTATGGCACCTTTAAAGTGTATAATTTCTGTAGCACTAGCCTCACTAAACAGAATGGACCTTTCTCACATTTCCAGGTTCCTCATAGTTGGGTAAAATCCGAGAACAGTGAATGGGAGAGTATCATAAATATATATTTTTTGCATTCCCATTTGCTCAAATAGGAAAAGAAAAACTCCATGACAGTGTTTTCACGACTTTCAATCAAAGGGAAAACATTGAAAGAGACTGAGGATTTATGATGATGATGACCGATGAAACGCAGTCATCACAGTCTTGTGAAAAGGGTCCATGGGAAAAATACCAACATATATTTCCCAAAGAAAATGTGGGTGGTGTTTGCTAATAAGCTGCTACTGTGTGTCAGTACACTGGCACAAGTCAAAATAGCCAGTCCCCATGTTTCTACAATATTCTGCTGCTACTTTGTTCTTGTTTCTAGGGAAGGTTTGGTGTGTTCTGGGTGGCTTCTTGGCACTTGCTGGGGTGTTACTAAATGGACTCTCACTGTTCCAAGTGAAATCTTACTGGATATGTTTAGAATATATATTATATTCAGAAATCTTTACAGAGCAGTGACTAATTTTCTCTCCGTCATATAAAATTTGTAAGTTAAGTCACTAAGAAAACTTACAGTACACATCTGCCTGGTAAGGGTGGCATGGTGGGTAGCAATGTTCCATCAAATAAGGTTCTTGTTTAACTCCCAGCTGATTATAGGGACTTTCGCACTGGAGGAACCATTTCACAGTTCCTATAACTACTGGTAAAAGTTCATGCTTTTTAGCATATTCGCAATGCAGGAACTTGGAACATATTTTGATTGAGGAACACCAGTAGAGTAGGGTCTAAAACAGTTCTATAGGAACTAGCAGTGATGTAAGTGTACACTGATTGGCGAAACGCTACCAAGCATTTTAAAAAAGCCATGCAAAAATATTTACTCCATGAACATCGATAATGGCATTTACCTGTTGTCTGCAGCATTTTGTTCTTTTCTCAGCCTCGAAAATATGTAACACTGCAAGTTGTCATAGGAGATTTAGACAGATCTTCATGCTCTTTCAATCACGTAAATTGTGCGTTTACATTCCATCTCTCTTATCACAAAACCTATGACACACAACAAAAACAGCTCCAATCATGGTGTCCTCCATTCACTGGTTGTTGATGTTTGTAAAGGCAACAAATCAAGACATTACCGTTGGCCCTTTCAGAATTCCTGCTGCCAGTGCGTATGCAACCAGAAAAACTGCCCGAGGGGGAAACTGGCTCTCTAGGAACTACCATGCTGGCTAGTTCCTAGAACTAAGTTCTTATAACTACGTGGTGCGAAAGCCCCACATGTTCCCTGTATTGGTTTCTTTTGGGTCCTCTGGTTTTCCTTAGATGGCCTGTAGTGATACACACAGCTCAACTGATAGGCTCTAGCATCTTTGTGACCCTACAGAGAACAAGTAATTTGGAAAACGGATAGATGGATCAATACAAGGGCTGCGTCTGAAATATGTAAAAACTATAATATCACGAAACAGTAGGCAAAAGTCCCCAATGACCTATCATTAAATCTGAAGTGCACATCCAATGGACATTTTACTACCCTATGAGGCGAGGGGTGAGGATTTGTGAGTGGCAGTGAAGCAAAGCAAATAACTGGTAGGTCATGACAATGACAATTACATTCATACTATACACACTTATACTATAAAGAACATACTTTTTTAATGATTGCAAAGTAATTAATTACTCAGAGAGTATGCAATTTTGGACGCAGTCCAAGGCTGGGAAAATCTGGCCCTGGGAAACTCATCTACATTCCTGTAGAATTTAGTTTAACCCTGATCAAATGCACTTGCATGTAGCTTTATAGTAATCTTGAAGACCTTGATTTGTTTTCCAGGTGATTGTTTAGAGCTGGAGCTAAACTCTGCAAGAAGGTGGCTCTCGAGGGCCAAAGTTGCCCTGATCTACACAGTATTCCAGCCTGAAGTTATCATGTGTATTTGTGCGTGAGTATTCGACTGTCTAGGTGTGGTCACATTAGCAAAACTTATGATGGCACAGACTATCAATAGTGTAGCAATGCATGAAACACCACTTATTCAGACATCACTCTCAAACTAATCAGCTTTATATTGGTCAATGTGACAAATTTGTGACAAACCTGAATCCTCAAATCACCTCAGAAGTCCCTCAAGTCAAAATTGTCGATGACTGTATTTCACCTATGGAATTTTACCATAGAAAGGTAAATGAGACTATACCGTCATGCATTAGAGTTTGTATAATGCCACAGCATGTCACATATAGAAAGATATTTCTTAGTAGAGCTTTGTGTCTAAATGAGTGCAAACTGATGGCAATAACACAGCATGCTGGGTCAGTCAGAGACACTAATGTAGCATAAGAACCTCAGAGGCTTGTCTGGAAGACACAGTTGCAAGGTCTGTCCGAAGACTTCTATTTGGCTTTTATTTACAAGACAGCAGAAGCAGACGAGAAAGTGGGGGAATGAGTCATAAGCCAAGTCGAATTCAAACTCTGGTCCCCATAAGATAACAACTTTGTATGTCTTGAGCAGGTGCACTACCTCCTGCACAACTACTTCAAAAAGCCTACTGCATTTTGTTCGTCTCCTACAAAACACAGCAACACCGTGATGAAACAGATTTTTTACACGGCCCTCTCCGGCTTTGTCTGGTTAACTTGTATTGGCTCTGTTCTGTGAGATTGGGTAGATCATCCTGGTTAGAGAGACAGAGCTTTTGCTCCACTGTGGCGTCTATATCAAGCTTTCTTTGCGGGAGGATATGGACGGGGGTGTGAAAACAATTGGACAAAATGGCCTTAACACGCTTAGAGCCTCTTCTTTCTTTAATCAAAGCACACACACATGCAGCACAAAGGGAAACAGAGGAAACGTGATTCTCCGCTGAAGCTCCGTAGCCTCTGTTCTCTGGCTTAGCTTCGCTGGTTGTCCCTTATGCTGAAAATGAGTTGACACACAGGATTTCAATGGCCTCGTTCACTTTTAAACTCTCTTAACCAAAGAAAAGCTCTGACCATGTTTACACTACATGGAGTGTGGTGCAATGTCTGATCTTAGCAGGTGTATGACTAGTGCTGATGGATGAGAAGAGCCACTACAAACTTTATAAATAGGAATAAGTAATATCAAAACATAAAAACAACAACCATCATGCCCATCATTTTAGACCAAATAAACATGGTTATACTGCGACAAACCTACTGCACCAGTACTGCAGTGATTAAAGGATTAGTTCACTTCCAGAATAAAAATTTCCTGATAATTTACTCACCCCCATGTCATCCAAGATGTTCATGTTTATTTCTTTTTTTTGTCCCTTGAGTACCCAAGGATTCCGCATCCTAAGTCCAATTCCGTGCCGGCCAAGCTGCCGAGCAAGCTTGTTACGGCCGGAGAGCGAAACATGTAGCTGTAATCATACCTGTGTACGAAAATGATTACAAGTGCTCACTGTTTTACCCCTTCTAGTGGACATTTCTGTTGGAAACGGCAGTGATATGTACTTATTTGTACGCATTTCGCATGTTCCCATAGGTACGTTTTCGTCATGAGATCAGGTAGTCCATTTCTTAGATTCTCTATGAACAAACTAATGTTTGATTCAGGTGTGTTTAATTAGAAAGTGGTTTTACAAAAATGTCACTGTTGGTGTGCCTCCAGGAACAGGCTTGGAAAGTATTCCCCGAGCCAAGTAGTATAGCAGTATCAACACCAAGGTCATGAATACATGAATTAATGAACTGAATATCACAAATGCAATTTAAGTCACTTTGCATAGAAAGATCCGCCAAATGGAAAAAATCATGCTAATTTCAGGTGGTCTCCCAAATACATACAACATACAAACCTTGCTTAGCTTTTGAGATTACATGAGCCCACTGGACCATGAATCACTGCCTTTAAATTCTATTAATACAAAAACACCTATTTGAGGTGCAACTTTAGAGGGTTTTCTCTCAATAAACGCCTAATTTGCTGCTTATTAATAGTAGGTATTAGGTAAGGGGTGGGATTACAGGGTTAGTTCACCAAAAAATGAAAATTAGCCCATGCTTTACTCACCCTTCGGGCATCCTAGGTGTATATGACTTCCTTCTTTCAGACAAATTCAATCAGAGTTATATTAAAAATTATCCTGGCACTTCCAAGCTTTACAATGGCATGCAGTGTTTTTCTTCATGAGTCCAAAACAAGTCCAATAAAATGCATCCATCCATAATAAAAAAAAGTGCCTCACACGGCTCCGGGGAGCAAATTGATGCATTTTTGTTTGAAGAATATCCATTTTTAAAACGTGAGAATCCCTTTAATCTAGCTTCCACCAATTGGTCATACCTGGAAGCAGCTCGAGGCGGATGACAGTCTTAAGTCTTAAGGGAACTAAATCAAGAAGATGGCAAGGAGACCCTCCAATCTAAGAGCTAAAGATAAATAGGCAAAAAATACCAGTGGAGACAAGCAAAAAGCTGGTCAGCAATTATAGGAAGCATTTGATTGCTGTAATAGCCAATAAAGGCTTTTCTATTGATTATTGAGAAGCGTATGAATACTTTTAACATGCCACTTTTTGTTCAAATGTAAATAAAAGCTGACAAATATTTTTTCCACAATGATGCCTCTTGTACATCGTCTTACTATCTTTTAGGAGAAGCCTGTGTCATTTCCGGTCAAAAAAAACAACACTTGATTATTGGTTGAATAAAAGTAACTAAGTCAGAATTTGCCAGGGGTATGAATAATTTCGTGCTTGACTGTAGGTAATAGTGAATAGTGTTTCCTAAAGTGTTACCATTGGCTACTTTGGACGCTCTTTTCAGAAATTTCCAAACAATATACTGTCTGCTGAAAAATTGTGAGTTATGATTGTTTTTGAAAAATAATATTTGACCTTTTGGAGCTTCATTTAAATGCCCTTGCTGATAACACTGTTAAAGTTGCTAAACTGGTATTTCCATTGTCCATAACTTTGCCCTTATGATCTTTATTGCTGATTTAGTACAGAGATCATCATTATTTGACATCTTTATTTTGTATTTTGGCCCTCCACATTTCGGCGCATGCAGGTTGTGAGGAAGTTTTACTGAAGCTCAATCAGAACATTGACATAATGTTGGATTCCCATCTGTAATTTGATAGCCGAATGAAAGAAGTATACCTGGAAGGGCACAAAGCGTTTAAAGATGGCTGTAGCTGGCCCACTTGCCCTTGCCCTTAGTCTAACATTCAAGGGGAGAAGAGTATCCCTTTGTTATCATCCTTCTCTCTCTTGCAATTATCACCCTCTCCACTTCCCCCTGCCCTGCGGAGCCCGAGAGCTGAGCCGGCTGAAGACGAAGAATAGCTACATTTATAATTTTTTTTACTCCCTCTCTCTCTCTTCACTCTCCATAGATTAATTTTCCAGGAAGCCCTGTCACTGGTCATACAGGGAGGGTGAGGGAGAGAGAAAGAGAGAGAGAGAAGGAGAAAAGAGAGTAGAAAATGAGGGGAGGGGAGAGATTGGGGCTATGGTGCAAAAGCCTTTTCGCTTTCCTTTTTCCCCTTCTTTTTTTTCTTTGACAGATCATTTTCATACGGGGGTATCAGGGGGTCTGGCCGATAATTGGCATGCAGATTGCTACTGATGGCGTCCTGCAACAGAAGAAAAGAGCCGGCTAGTTAGAATAATGAGCCAGCCGTTCTGATGGATGGCCGAGAGAGGAGGTCATACAAAATGTTTCAGACACAATCCAAACCCCGTTCCCCTCCCCTCACCTCTGCACAAGCGCCGCCAATATCCCTACTTCTCCCTTAAAGAGCCTCTCTTCTTTGCCTGATATTACATTATTGCTCTCCGCTCTCTTCGTTCTCCCTCACTTCCTCTTACTTTACTTCACTTAGATCCACATTTACTTCCTTATGCTTGCTTTCCTCTTTCAGCTTTTAGCTCTTATTTCTTTTTCTTTAAAATAATACTTCAAGGCCTTTATGTCACAATATGTGTGTGATATAAATAAACCGAACTGTGTACAGTCGTGGCCAAAAGTTGAGAATGACACAAATATTAGTTTTCACAAAGTTTGCTGCTCAACTGCTTTTAGATCTTTGTTTCAGTTGTTTCTGTGATGTACTGATATATATTTACAAGCACTTCATATGTTTCAAAGGCTTTTATCGACAATTACATGACATTTATGCAAAGAGTCAGTATTTGCAGTGTTGGCCCTTCTATTTCAGGACCTCTGCAATTCGACTGGGCATGCTCTCAACCAACTTCTGGGCCAAATCCTGACTGATAGCAACCCATTCTTTCATAATCACTTCTTGGAGTTTGTCAGAATTAGTGGGTTTTTGTTTGTCCACCCGCCTCTTGAGGATTGACCACAAGTTTTAAGATCTGGGGAGTTTCCAGGCCATGGACCCAAAATGTCAACGTTTTGGTCCACGAGTCATTTAGTTATCACTTTTGCCTTATGGCACGGTGCTCCATCGTGCTGGAAAATGCATTGTTCTTCACCAAACTGTTGTTGGATTGTTGGAAGAAGTTGCTGTTGGAGGGTGTTTTGGTACCATTCTTTATTCATGGCTGTGTTTTTGGGCAAAATTGTGAGTGAGCCCACTCCCTTGGATGAGAAGCAACCCCACACATGAATGGTCTCAGGATGCTTTACTGTTGGCATGACACAGGACTGATGGTAGCGCTCACCTTTTCTTCTCCGGACAAGCCTTTTTCCAGATGCCCCAAACAATCGGAAAGAGGCTTCATCGGAGAATATGACTTTGCCCCAGTCCTCAGCAGTCCATTCGCCATACTTTTTGCAGAAGATCAATCTGTCCCTGATGTTTTTTTTTTGGAGAGAAGTGGCTTCTTTGCTGCCCTTCTTGACACCAGGCCATCTTCCAAAAGTCTTGGCCTCACTGTGCGTGCAGATGCGCTCATACCTGCCTGCTGCCATTCCTGAGCAAGCTCTGCACTGGTGGCACTCTGATCCCGCAGCTGAATCCTCTTTAGGAGACGATCCTGGCGCTTGCTGGGCTTTCTTGGACGCCCTGAAGCCTTCTTAACAATGCAGTGGAAAGTTTTTTTCGGGATTAAGTTCATTTTCATGGCAAAGAAGGACTATGCAATTCATCTGATCACTCTTCATAACATTCTGGAGTATATGCAAATTGCTATTATAAAAACTTAAGCAGCAGCTTTTCCAATTTCCAATATTTATGTAATTATTTATGTAAAAACTTTTGGCCACGACTGTACATATAGATGATACCATGCCATTAGTGTAAAGCATTTGTAACGTCGCCTGCATTTGACAATTAACTGACAGCATTAAGTGGCTTCTTTTCATCAGGTTCATTGAAAAGGATGGTTGGTGAGAAATTCTCTCTTCATTTAGTTTCCACGTTACTTTAAAGAGTTAAAAATAACGCTTTATATGTCATTTCTAAAGGGCATTTTAATAGGGGTGCTGTTGAAGTATATTTCATCCTGTTCTATATTTTCTCTTATCTGTCTTCTCCTTTAGATGTGTATAAAATAGCACATTAGATGCATAGCTAGATGTTTATATCTTTGTGCTATGGAGTGCACTTAACAACACCAAAGCTATTTAATGTCTATGAAAGGGAACACACAGAGTTAGCTGATTGGTATTTGGCTAACCTGCAATAATTCAGCTATTTCTTGAAAAGATGTCTGACATGTCTTAGTAACCTGGTTAGTTTGTCAAACATAAAAAGTTTTTAAATACTGTATATGGGCAATTTAGAATTGGAGGGGAAAAAAATGAGTTTTTCTCCACAAATTGTGTATGTATGCAAATTATATAATATCCAAGGTGCGCATTTCTAGTCATTGTACGAGTAATTCTTATATTGTATTTTAAGAAAGTTTTGGAAAATATATCTTCTTCCTAAATTTGTCACTACCGAAACACAGTAATATATTATTTAATAAGAAGGGTTATATTGACCTATTAAGATTTTGCTTACGTTTTTATTGTAAATATTTTTTTTCTATTATATTCAAAAGTTTATAAAAGGTAAATCAATAACAATTACAATTTTAACAATATTGTGATTTATGAGATTTGTTGTATTTTGAATTCAATTTTTCTTACTTTTTCTTTTAAAAATGAACATCAAATGTTCATTTTTGGGTGAACTATCCCTTTAATAGAGAGAATTGGTCCATAAAACTAAGGTGTTATGCTAATCAAGGCTCACCAAGGTCCTGTGATGATGAACTGTAGCAACAGGGCAGCCTTAAATTTAGTCATAATCATGACGTATACACAGCAATATTTTTATTTTTATTTATATATTGTCACCTTAGAATTATAAGGTTCTATCTGACATTTTTGTCAAAACTGAGTTATTCACATATTCTTATTCTGTGACAATTTATTTACATTTTTAGATGATTCGTTTGTAAGCTGTGTACATTTGGGCCTTTTTTTAGGAAACAAAAATGGTTCTATCTACAGAAGTCTATGGAACGCAAAAAAGGTTTAGTGGTATGAGTAGGTTTAAGCGATGAGTAAGGGATGAGTCAACAGTGTATGTAATTACATAAATTAATTAAATATGTAATTACATGCAGATTTTTTAGATATAAGTACAATGTTAAAACATATATACACAATAAGTGCATTGTATCATATGATTAAATTAAGTGTAAGTACATAGTCTCGCGTAGCTGAAGGTCTGGAATTCATGGCAGCTTTCATTGGCCAAGGCCCGCCCATAAGACCGTTTGATCGACATGTCAAACAACCAATCACAGTTCGTTTCGTTCAGCGTCACGTTTCGGTGCCTTTAACGCTGTCAAGATGAAGTTAGAAATGCATATTAGTAATTAAAAATTAAGTTTTAATATATGTATGGGAAATCTACAAAATACCTTTATGGAACATGATCTTTATGTAATATCCTAATGGTTTTTGGCATAAAAGAAAATTCAAACATTTTGACCCACACAACGCATTTTTGGCTATTGCTACAAATATACCTGTGCTACTTCTGAATAGCTTTGAGGTCCAGGGTTACATATTTAATTTTATTTTTAGAAAGAAGTTTTTTACACTCAGCAAGGCTGCATTAATTTGATAAAAAATTCAGTAAAAACAGAAATATTGTAAATTATAATTTACAATAATGTATTTTTCACCATTACTCCAATCTTCAGTGTCAGTGATTTGATGCCCAATAAATATTTATTTTTATTCTTTTTCAGCATTTTCTGAATGGAAATTTCAAAAGAACAGCATTGCTTTTTTACATCTTTTGTAACATTGTATATTTTACTGTCATATAAAATCTATATTTTATACATTTATAAATAGCATACCATTCAGCAGAAGCTGTATTATCACCATTATAATTATTATTATTATTCTGTGATTATATATAATAGCTTCTCTTGACAGAACATGTCTTCAAAATCTGTTTTGTTTGTATGGCTTTTTATTAAAATATCACAGAGTTCCTAAAAGATGGCCTTTGTCTAATCATTTGGATTTGACTAAATCTCTAGCTGAAAACACCCGCTCAGGCTTATTTGCCATGCCTTGAGGAAAGCTTCACTTCTTCACAGATACAAAGTTCTCAATAGCACACTGACAAGAGGATTTGGGGTGTTGGGGCCTTACAAATATCAACCACCATCAACCTGAGTGTGAACCAAAAAACCTGTTCACCTCTGCAGGCGGCAGTAATTATTTTCTGAATGAAGGCAGGTATTGGAATGCTGACGCGCCCTGTTTCTGGCTTTGTGTTAAAACCAGAGGCTTTGAACGTTTCTTTTTATTTAATCTCTCCTTTTCTTTTCTTCACTGTTACCTGAGGTCTTAACTCCCATATCTGTAACCACATAACTACTCTAGCTAAACCCCACCCATTGTGTCACTACTTATCTATATCGCTGTTCGCTCACTCACTAACAGATCCGTTGGCGATGTTGAAATCGTCCCCTGTCAATGGCCAGTATTTCTCTTCTGCTCTTCTTCATGACTCTGCACCGTGATGTCAGAATAGGCCTGGAGGGTGTGGTGAGGCCTAGTAGTTAAAGCTTCTCACACAAAGGAAGCTGTCACTACCACACCGCCCCATGAATGCCGTCCCTCCTCACTGATCGCTTCTAATCCCTGAAGCTATACTGATAATTAGCCCAGCCTGCCATCCAGCTCGGCACAGCCTCCTCTCTTTGATCACCTCAGGCACAGGTAATGCAGCAGAGGAAGGCTGATTCAGTGTGGAGGTGTAGAGGACACACACTTAACTCAGTGTTTCCCAACTTTTTTTGTCTTATGTGGCACCACAACCCTTCAGTAAAGCTTAAGTACCCCTTCAGTGCCACCCTGTAAATCTCACCCACATAACTGCTAGTGAAACAGCAATTTGAACAAAACAGAAGAGAATTCAGTGGAAAACTGTTGAGACAGGCAGTAACCGTTTTAATTTTATATAAAGATTAATGAAGATTTTTATTGAGTTCAGTACTTTGTATTAGGTGGCCTTAACTACTATGTACTTATGTCAAAAAAATAAGTACATTGTACTTATTGTCTTCATGTGGTATTGCAAAACACTTTTGTACTTTTGATATAGGCGAGGTTAATGACAGGTTTGGTGGTATGAGTAGGTTTAAGGGTGGGTTAAGGTGTAAGGGATGAGTCAACAGTGTAATTATAAATGTAATTAGAGAAATTATTTATAGATGTAATTGCATGCAGGTATTTTTTTAAAACACTAGTACAATGAAAAAAACATGTACACACACAATAAGTGCATTGTCTCAAATGATTCATTTAAATGTTAGTACATAGTGGTTAAGGCCATCTAATATAAAGTAGGACATTTATTTACTTACTAACTTATTCAGCATATTTGAAATCAATATAATTGGTTATAGCTCTCATCTGGAATTAGAAACCAACTTGTACTATTAAATTTATTGAAACTTTTGTGTTTAGCTATTTTTTTCTTTAATGTAGCAGTCGACTTGAACTCGTGTAAAAAAAATAATATCAAAATATATAACTAATTATTTTACAAATTTGTGCTTGGTGATTGTATAACATTACTGTAAATCACACACTTGTTTATTTATAATACTAGCTTAATTTTTGGGGAGACTAAATGGTATTTGTATTTTATTTTTTATTTTATTTATTATTATATTTTTACACCACAGGGCTATTTAAAATCAACTAGTCAGGCAGAACCTGAGGAAAAATATGGAACACTTGAAAGTAAATTAATATACAATACTTTTTTTATTAAATGTTGAAAAAAAAAATGTTCATGGACATGTTATGTGTCAACATGTGCGTCTCTTTGTTTCATGGTTGTAGGCACTATGTGTAGCGTATCCATTTATGCAATTAACATATAAACCATATAACAAAAATTGTACCTTTAAATTTTCAGAGACCAGAAGCTATTTTTCCTTGGCTAAAAATCTGCACACATTTATTGGTCACTTGTCACTTAACATTTAAAGCATTTTATCCCAAGCGATTTACAGTTCAAAGCATCAACCTTTCCAGTGAGTTACATCACCTTCACTGCTGCAGTTTGCAAGTGCTGTGCATTCAGGATTAGTTGCTAATCGGTATAGTCCAATTTACTGGAAGTCGCGAGTATTGTCATGGAGATGCCAGGAACTGGAATTTGCGAGCCATGTGCGCTATACGGCCACCGAGCTACATCCTCTTATTAGCATGATTCATATTCCCGAACAAACTCAAACCTGGAAATTTCAGGAAACGCCAACTTTAAAGCCCGTACTAAATCCGAGCTGCGCTTTCATCAGCTTTCGCGCAGAGGAAGTGTCCGTCCCAGAGGGTCCTCGCTGCAAACATAATCTCTCCCGCACCCCCATCAACGCCAAACAGAAAGGGAACAAATTCACTGTCTCATCCTCATTCTTTCTGTCGTGCCAAGAAGCTGTATACAGTACACTGCAGATCAAAGCCTTAATTGAAAAATAATTATAGGCACTTAATCATGGGAGGCGGTGGGCTAATTGAAGCAAAAACAAGGCAGCGAGTGGAGGCCCTCCGAATCGTAGCAGAAAGAGGATATTGTGTGAGCTCCCGTCTTTAATAAAGCATCGTCTTCAATCCCCCATTGTCTCCCAGATTAAATTGGAGAGGGCTATTAGCAGAGTTAATTGGCTCTCTAATTTAGATCTGGCCAGTCTCAATGCATAACGGATGTGAGTCGCAGCGGCCCGTGATGTGCTCACTCTGTCACACCGTATTGCCAGACCCGATTGGTTAATTGCTCTGGAATCTGCAAAGTTTGTGCCCATCCTTCAACTGCAGGGGACCTCGGCCTTCCTGGAGGAATCTCCACCCTCCACTCACTTGTCAAGTGATTCTTCATTCCTGCATGATGGAAAGCAGCTACTGATTAATGTGTATGACAATACACTGTAGCGGTGTGGTGTTGCTGATCTCTAGAGTGAGTTTACATTTCCTGGCAAGGATGAAAAGCCACGCATCTTTAATAGATTCACCCTGTGACCTCGCTATCCACGAGGCTCTGACCCTGGGGTCAACACATTAAGTCCGGCTATCGGTAGTAGAGAAAAGATCTTCATTTACATTCAGCATCCTGAAGCCTTTTCTTTAGAACTTAAGCCTGCCGTACCCAGTGCAGATGGGACCGTAGCATCTGTGTTTCCACTGTGTTAGAACAAAAAACTATTTCAATGTCACTTGAATTCGCCATTTCCCGGGCTTTCCGTCAGAGCCGTCCTGGATGTTGTATCGTCTGCTTGGTGTTGCGTATTAGTGGATGCTGCTCATTGAAGCCGGGGCCCCCGGGCGTTCATCTTGGAGGATTTGAAATCCTCTGTCAGCTGAAAGCGGCAGCGCTGGCATTATGGAGCTTCGGGATGGACAGAAGATAAAGAGCAAGGACACAGAAGATTGTGAGGAACTATGGATTGACTGTTTCAACACTTATTTCGAGTGTGAAATGTGGGTAAAAATCCTAATTGTCCTCTTCTTGACTGGCCCACATTCAGTGCGAAATCCTCAAGGCCTGTTGAGAAGTACAAACAAACTGTTTCCGCTTGGGGCTCCGGAGAATGAAAAGAAACACTCTTATCAAGTGCTCTGCAAATTTGTTTCCTGCTGTGATACAAGCGGCTTATTCTGTACACACTTGCGCCCTCTAGTGACGGCTGAGCTGTAACAGCAATTAGGCATCAATCTAGTGGTTGGTGAGGAAGAGTTACAGAGGAAGTAAGCCAGGTAACCATGGGTAAAAGGCTGTAAATGGCACCCTATTTGTCACCATTTTCCCTGGAGAGTCTTTCATCATGGCCAACACTGCACGGCTCAGGTTCTTTTCTCCGAGACTTCGCTAATGGAGGGCCCACAATGATTGCAGCTGCTCAGGCTATCAGAGCTCAGAGGCACAGACAGAATTTAAAGGCCAGGAACCTTTATGTCTCTTTATGAGGATGCAAGCCATTCTAGGTCACGGTGTAAAATAGGACAAACAATCAGCAGGGCGGTGCTGAAAGAGCGGTAGGAAGGCAGGTTGTGCGTTGCCCGGTGAGAAACGGAGAGGGGTGCGATTCAACATTTAATCTCATTCTGAGATGAATGTGTGCTGATAAGAATGGCAAGGAACCCAACTCTGTTGACTGAGAGATAAGACATGCAGCGAGGCTATTGTGGGCACTGTAGACTGCATGGTCGCTTTTTTGGTCAGAACTTACAGCCACCTCACTTGTTGCAAACTACGGTGTTCCATCTTTGTTCCAAAAAACAAATGGTGTAGGACTTACTTTGAAACAATTTTAACTTGCTCATAAATTTCACAAATACGTGAACATTTAAAGTAAAAAAACTGAAATAGTGTTTTCTTGTAAAATGTACTAAATTAATTTGTTTTATTTAAAGTGACAAACATTATTTTAAACTATTCTCTTATTAGCTACTGATTTTATTGAAACAGCTATAAGCATGATTATACCTTGTTTTAAAAATGTAAATCTATACAGATTACTACTAACTATACTGTTTTAATAATCGTTCATCTTCTATGAGAATATACAGTATAAGTACATACCAAAGCTATAATAATGGCAGTGATATTGTTGAAATCACTCTCAGAACTCTTTTTTTTTTTTTTTTTTTTTTTTCAACTGAAGAACAATAAAAAGCCAATCAGAATTTATCTGACTCTAAAGAGCTTGAGCATGTAAAGCAGCAAATTATGTAATTGCAGCATGCTTATAATAATAAACCGAATATAACTGTCTATTGGTGTGGATGCTAATATCATTATAGTTATCCTTAAAGTTATCGTTCTTGGTATGAATGGGCCTTTAGAGACATTTAGTAGCCTACTTTCTCCATTCATGTAGTGCTTTCTGAACTAAACATTTAAAATATTTTGGAACATTATGTTCCATTAAACAACTACAATGTATCAGAATGTAAAAAATATGAAATTTTATTAATGGCATTATTATCAGCTGAAATGAGCATGGACCGATTATTCACATGATATTCATGAAAATAAATTGCCAAGTTTAAATTTACAACCGTTTAATGTGAAAAATATGATAAAGCTCTGCCCATGATCAGATCAACATTTACAACTATCTGTACATGTGTAAAGTCACAATTATGTTCACATTTCTAGCACATTTAACTACTATACATACTGTTTTGAATTTTGGCCCAAAATTCTTTCAGACGTTCATGATTGATTAACATTATTTATTTCAAATACCAATTATATTCTAATTGTCACAAACTTACTTTTTTTTTGAAAATCAATGATTACTTGCTGTATATAAAAACTCACAGCAAAAACTTTATTTTAAATTAGTACTGCTTCCTGCTTGGCTGCTAAAACAAAATGTATCCTGGACTATGTTTGGCACTGCTTACAAAAACAAAGCATCTGAAGTTTATACTACAGCCCACAAACGAATAATGACTGATTCTATTGCCTACAATTTTGGGGTTCACTAATTTCCTAAAGCATAGAAAAGCCCTTTAATAATGATTCTTTTGTAACGGCAATTGTAAATTCTTGAGGAGTCTAGTTGAGAATGCGGGTTTGAAGTGAAAACATGCATTTATTTGACATAGTCATATCGCACTTCACCATGCTCCTGGTCTGCTGGCCACTGAACTCCATGCACTGGTCCCTGAGGTCCCGCCAACCTCTGAACTTTTGCGTACTCCTGCGCGGTGGCCCGTGAGTTCTTCTATGGAGGACAGCTCCAAATCGCTCTCCTCATCAGACAGCTAAAAGACAGGTATAATACAAAGCTTTTTAGTCTAGTACTAAAGGCAATGTTCAAAAAGAAATTATATTTATGCTGCAAGATTTTAACAGCATTGGGAATTACTTGAGAATATATGAGATATGTAAGAATGTCTGGTATTTTTTTTACCGCTCGTTGTTTTACAATGGTAGGGCGAGGGGAAGGGCTGGATGGTGGCAGAACTCTAGTCCCACCCACAGGCTTTTTGATTGGTGTGCTTAGCTGTCTTTCTAAACTTCTTGTCAGTGTTTGGACAACAGAACCTGCAATCAAATCATTCATGTTAACTGACTAATAATGTAGGACTAAACTATTCCTATAGTTGGCATTTGAAAAATATCTGTCCATTCTGTTTTTTATTTTGTGCTGCAAGGATCATGTACTTTTGCAGACCAAAACAAGTTAGCATTCTAGAATAGTTTGCAAACTATTCTAACTCAAACATTCATGAAAAAAATGTAAATGTTTTTCTTTTTTTAATAAAGATTGAAAAGAGTTGACTTAATAATTGTTGGAGTCAACCGTAGTTTGTTTATAATCTAGGTTTAGCTTTTTGCTTCAGGCGATTGTATTTAGGGTTCATAATTCATAAAACAAATATTGTAAGAATCATAAACTTTTGTTGGTCACAGAGCTTAATATCTGCACTAATCAAAATTATTATTATTATTTTTTTTGTATAGGGAACCAAATATCCCCTCTTTACAGCTATATAATTTTGGCAAAATTATATAAATGACAGAGAGCTGTGAAAACATTATTTATATACTGTTTAGGTCAAAAGTTTACATACACCTTGCAGAATCTGCTAAATGTTAAATATTTTACCAAACTAAGTGGAATTATACAAAATGCAAGTTATTTTTTTATTTAGTACTGACTTGAATAAGATATTAAAAATTAAAGATGTTTACATATAGTCCACAAATTGTTAAATTTATAAAAATGACCCCGTTCAAAAGTTTACATACACTTTATTTCTTTATACTTTTATTGTTACCTGAATGATTCACAGCTGTTTTATTTTGTGGACAACTGAGGGACTTATATGCAACCGTTACAGAAGGTTCAAACACTTACCGATACTTCAGAAGGAAACACAATGCAGAGCTGGGAAACAAAAGAGTTCTGCGAAACATGTAAGTGTCTTCTGTAGCTTCTGAAGGCCAGTACTTAATAAAAAAAAAAAAATTCTGTTCAAAATTGTACACCCCTGGCTTTTCCTGAGCATTGGAACCTTCTTTAATAGTTACACATATGTCCATCAGTTGTCTTCAGTGTGAAAAGATGGATATCATAATCATACAGTCATTGTTGGAAATGGTTCAAATACACTAAAACGCTAAAACAAAACCAAGAATTTGTGGGACCTGAAAGATTTTTCTGAAGAGCAGCAGACAGTTTAACTAAAAACCACACAGCTGTGGATCATTCAGGTAACAACACAGTATTAAGAAGCAAGTGTATGAAAACTTCTGAACGGGGTCATTTTTATAAATTCAACTATTATTTTCTCTTGTGGATTACTAAATAATAAAAAAAAAAACAACATGCATTTTATAATCCTCTTATTTTGGTAAAATTGTTAACATTTTGCAGATTCTGCAAGGTGCATGCACATTTTTGACCTCAACTGTATATGAAATACAGTATATTCAGTATTCAGACTAGTTCCGAATGGAGGAATTAAAATAAATTAACATAAGACTTCAGCATCTGCTCACCATGTGAATTGGGACTTTTGTGGAGTTTTGGTGTTTCAGAAGCCTCTGACAGTTCACTGTCTGTCCAGTCAGGCTCAGCTGTTGGGTTCAGCAGTGATCCTGATTGGACAAGGCGTACAGAGGGCGAAGGCTTGCCCCGTGAGCTGGTGATATAGGCACTGTCCTCAACTGACTCATCCTCATCTGAACTAAAAGGTGGTGTGCTGACGAGAAAAAAAAAATACAATTATTAAACACATACTGATAGCCCTGAGGTAATATTAAGTATAGTTAACAACAGCTTGATGTTTACATTTTCAAATGCCGCTGAATAGTCTAAACATTTACCCTTTCTTTTTTTGCTGTGTTTTTAGTGTCTGATTCTGAGGTGCATTTGAGCGTGGGGTGGGTGTTGGAATAAGTGCTTGTGGCTGCTGGCTCTTGGCCCTCCGAATGGACGGCTGTAAACCCTCTCTGGATCTGAGGCTTTTTTCCTTCACTGGCATTGAATGTTTCTTTCCCCCTTAAACAAATGTATAAGTATGACTGATCTTGGTTCAGAAGAGAGGCAACCAAATGGAACTGATTGGAAAGCAGATAAGTTAGATGTACGAGTATGGGTAGTGTGGTGGCATGATAAATAACACATTTGCTTACTGTTTTTTAAAGTGTTATGTGATAATTTCCCCTGGCTCTTCTGTAGGCTTTTTACTCGCCTGATGACCTCATGTGCCAGGTTGTCTCTTTGGTTCTGAAGGTCTGGCTGCTGTCTGTATCTCTGCAGCCGCTGACCACTCAACAGATTACTCAAACTCTTTAAAGTTTGCTTAGAGATGCCTTTGGTACCCTGCCAAAACATCATCACTTCAACCATTGAGCAATGCTGTGGAATGACATCGTATACTGGTGCATCCACAATCCAAAAATAAATCACGTTTTTTGAGCAAAACATTTCAGGATTTTTCTCCATATAGTGGCCTTCAGTGGGAGTCAATGGGTCGAAGGTCCTAATTGCAGCTTCAATGCAGCATTAAAGGGCCCTACACAATTTCAATAAGAGCCTTACTGGTGAAACGAGCTGCCATTCTAATTTATATACTTTTTAACCACAAATGTGTGCCCATGACTTATGCGATACGACACACCCAGACCATGCATTCTCAAATCACATTGGAAAGGTCACATGTGGTTTGTTCTTTGTCTGTGTACTGTACTCTGGTTCAAAAATGTAGGGTAGGGTGAAAAACTTGCTTTACCATTTTTTTGTCAAGGGGTGTTTGACATTCTTTGCATGTTCACTTTGTAAACACTGGGTCAGTACTTCCACCAACATCACGTGTGACCCTTCCAACGTGACTACGTAATGCATGAAGTCAAGCTAGAGCATGATGAGCACTTGTGGTTAAAAAGTATATATACATTTTTTATTTTTTTTTTAGCTAAATGATGTTTAATGACATCATTTAGCTAGATAAGGCCTGTATTCCTTGGCTGGGATTGTGTAGAGCCCTTTGAAGCTGCAATTAAATGGCAATTTGGACTTCAACCTGGACTTTGACTCCCATTGAAGTCAACTATATGCAGAAAAATCCTGGAATGTTCTCTTCAAAAACCTTCATTTCTTTTTGACTAAAGAAAGACAGACATGGACATCTTAGATGACATGGGGGTTAGTAAATTATCAGTACATTTTTGGAAGTGAACTAATCCTTACAAATTTACTTCCTTAAATAATAATATTGATGCCTAAGTCAATCTATACCTTCCGCAGTCCCATATTCTCCAGTTTTTCCTCCAGTGATTCTTCTAGAATGGGTCTAGATGCTTTCATCAGCTCTGACTTGCCTTTGGGTGACTTTATAACCTTCTTCTGGGGTTCATCTGAATCCTCTATGCCTGAAGATGTATGCACAATTTTGTTTTAATCATGTATATGCTGGCATAATATGTACTACAAACTACTACTAAAACCAAACTACTAAACCACATACTCTCTTCATCTTCCTCCTCTGATTCCTCAGGAGAATCTTGGGCTTTCTGCAAAACCACTGGAGCTACCAAATGAGAGACAGTAATGGGCAAACCACATTCAATTTAATATAAAGCAACCAGTTATGTAATCAAGCAATGAGTCCATAAATGCCAGCTATTGTTCATTACCTGAAACTGACATGACTGACAGCTTTTTAATCTGTGATGAAGCATCAATTAGAAAGATGATTAGTGTTCAAGAATCAAGACATCAGCAGTTAATATGCGAGTTAAAGGTTACATGTTCCATTTTTTAAATACTTTAAAAATAGTATCACAGTTTGAGACAACTATAGGTTTATAAGTTGACTCTTCTCCAAAGAGTCTAAACACTGGTGCTACTTTTTAAAGGATGGCCTGAAATAAACTTCTAAGCATGTAACTGACTTGGTTGCCTGAACAAAGCAGACGGGATGTGAGGCGAAGAGCTAGTAGGACTGCTTTGGGGAAACCTCTGGACTGTAATTCTGTTTGGTGCACTAGTGGCACTTTATTTTTGAGGTGTATTTTCTGACAAGAGCATGGTATTATAGCTGACTTTCATCCACTGTTTGTAATTGTGAAGAAAATAACCAACCTTCTCCTCCTGAGATTTGATGAGTCTGTCCTTCTGGCTCAGCTCAGAAGAAAGAGAGACAACCTGCTTCTGAAGTTTCTGCAGACTGGAGCCAGAGTTCTTCTCCACAGACAAGGCCTTCACAAGCCTGGCATTTTCACTCTTCAGCTGTAACACAAATATACAAATCACAGACATGATCTGAGTATTCAGCAGATGTGCAGTGAATCCAATATCTGTATCTTAAAATTATTTGTATCCTAATTCAAATAAATTCTAGAAATTGGCAGGGCTTAAACCAAAAGTTCATCAAATGACTTGGTAATTTTATCCCCTTGATAGTTTAACAAATATTTAACAAATAAGCCTTGTATAACCCATAAAATTATTGTCATATGTAGCCTGATGTTTCATGTCTTTTGCCTTTGTTTTGCACTGTTGTGATTTGGTTTCTCCCTCTGTCTTCCCCCGTCTGTTTGTAATCATTTGGTTTAGTCCTTGTTAAGTCATTATCGTTTTCACCTGTGTGTAATCATTAGTTTGCTTTATAAGTCAGTCTCTGTTTTCAGTCCTTGGTCATTCATTTCATGTATTACGTTACTCCTGTGTGTGGATGTCTCCTGCCTTTCTGAAGTATTAGATTAAAGTGATTTATTATTGGATTTACGTCTCCCGTCTCATCAACCAGCACTACACCGTGACAATTATACTTTTTTATTAGAATTTTAAAATTTCTTTAAATATCTTTTAGCTAAAATGAAAAACGTAATGTTAAATAAACTAAATGTGCTATTCTAGAAAGACTTGCCTCCTCTTTCTCTTGTTGGTGTCTTTTCTGTGCTTCTTGATATTTCTTCTTCCATTCACTTTTCTAAATGACAAAAAAAAAATGAAATAATAAACATGCAGAAAGTAAAAAGTAACAACTGCAAGCACTCTGTGGACTGTTTTACAAAGTCTCATAAATGCCTATTTAATACAGTCAAGCTCAAAATTATTCATACCCCTGGCAAATTCTTAAAGTTGCTTTTATTTAACCAGTATTTTTTTTTTTTATTAGAAACGACACAGACATCTCCCAGAAGATAATAAGATGATGTACAAGAGGCATTATTGTGGAAAAAAAATTACTTGAACAATATTTGGCATGTCCAAAATTATTCATACCCTTCTCAATAATCAATATAAAAGCCTTTATTGGCTATTACAGCAATCAAATGCTTTCTATAATCGCTGAGCACCTTTTTGCATGTCTCCACTGGTATTTTTGCCCATTCATCTTTAGCGATGAGCTCCAACTCTGCAGCCACAGGTCCTCAGTGAGCTTCTTTCGTCTTAGCCATGACTGTCTACAAACCAACAGCAGAGAGCTTCTGTTTTTCACCTGTTGAGTTGATTAAAACAGCTGTTCCTAATGACTCTGGGTAATTAGGATGCTTTAGAACAGCTTGGACTATTTGGAATGGTATAGAGCAGAGGTTCTCAACTCTGGCCCTCGAGGTCCACTTTCCTGCAGAGTTTACCGCCAACCTTGATCAAGCTCACCTGCCTGTAACTTTCTAGTAATGATGAAGAGCTTGATTAGCTTGTTCAGGTGTGTTTGATTAGGGTTGGAGCTAAACTCTGCAGGAAAATGGACCTCGAGGGCCAGAGTTGAGAACTCCTGGTATAGAGCTTTGGATTTCCCCATAGACCAGGGTTCCTCAAATCTTACCCTGCAGGTCCAATGCGCTGCAGAGTTTAGCTCCAACCCTGATGAAACTCACCTACCTGTGATTCTCTAATGATCCTGAAGACCTTGATTAGCATTCTCAGGTGTGTTTGATTAGGGTTAGAGCTAAACTTTGCAGTGCATTGGACCTCCAGGGTAAGATTTGAGGATCCCTGCCATAGACTGTGACAGTTTGCAAAGGGTATGAATAATTTTGGACATGCCACTTTTTTGTTCAAATGTAAATAATAATAAAAAAAAATCCACAATGATGCCTCTTGTACACCATCTTATTATCTTTTGGGAGGAGCCTGTTTCATTTCCGGTCAAAAAAAAACTTGCTAGTTGAATAAAATTAATTTAAGTCAGGTATGAATAATTTCAGGCTTGACTGTATATATATTATATTTGTCGTAAAATTATAATTTAGTTTGACCCTTAAATCAGTTTTCAGTGACAAGAAGTGTCAACATGGAAATAGAAAATTCAGCTTGATGTGGCACAATAACAGATGATCAGATTCAGAACATTATAGTAGGATTGATTCTGATTAGGTGTCTATGTTTTTATTATTCACCAGCTGAAAAAAAAATATTCTGAAAGTGATTCCAACGATATAGTTTCTCTGTGCCTTTATCATTATAGTTGTGATGTGGACTCGATTTTTAGAACTATATCTTTGTCTTTATAGTTATCGTGGTGTGAACAGGTCTTTAGTCTTAAAAGTAATTTATTAGGACTTAAATTAAAGTTGTGAACAACACAAGTCTTTAGGTCTGTGTGGAAAAATTAAATATACTTTCATAGATTTGTCTAAGAATTGTTCAGTGTTTGTTGATGAAATTTTTTTTGCCAAATCGAAATATAACCATTCATTTTAAAAGAGCATTGTATTAAATACTTGTGTATAACTCATTGAACAAGCAAAGCACTCTCACCTTCCTGGCCATTCTCTCTTTCAACTCCCTCTCTCTGTTTTCCCTTAGTTCTTTCTCAAGGTCATTCTCTTCTTGTAAACTGAGATTATTAACTACCCCCACCTCTTTGTTCTGCAACACTTGCAGCTTCTATAGATGGAACAATGACAAATAACATAAAAAGTTATTACAATGACATACAAAAACAGTAGCTCATCTCTTGGCTGCCTGGCAGACAAACACTGTCCATACCAGAGGATCTGTCTCCATCTACTGGTGACAGTTTAAAGTATTTATTTTAAATGTATACTCACAGCTTCTATGGAAGAGCTCTTGCTTGCCATGTCTTTAGACTCCTGGAGAAACAACTGTCTCAGCTCTCCAATTTCCTGCTGAGATTTTCTTCTCTCCTCCTCTTTCCATCTCTCCAGTGCTTCCTTCTCTGACTGCTCTCTTCTTCGCTGTTCCTCTTGTTCCTGGAACACATTTGGATTAACTGGTTCTTCTTACTTGAACTGGTATTTCATATGGAGACTATACTAAGAAAAGTAATATTCACATTTTTCCATCACCAATTTTGTGATTGCTTGTAAAGGTTTTGCAAGTGAACCCAGTTTCTAAGAGGAGCACAAAACCTTTGTGAGACAATGCAGAACTTTTGCAATCGAATGCAAAGTTTCTCAGGGAACAAAAGATCACTGAAATATAACTTTTCCTATCCCATCTCAGTAAAGTGTGGCTAGACATGGTGATAGGGAAAAATGAAAGAGCAAGAACAAATCTATTTTTGCATATTTTGTGTTCCACCAATAAATGGAAATAATCTCCCCATCCACTTTGTGTGTAAAAGAGTAGCTTGAGAATTCTGCTTGTTAATAGTAAGAGTAGGTAATTGATAAGGAACTTTACATTTTAGGTGAACTATCTCTTTAAAATTATTTTAGATTTTAGTATTTTACAAAATATTTGAAAAAAATACAAACTCACCTGCTGACGCTTCAAACTGTCAGTTTCTCTCTCTGCTTGAAGCTGCATCTGCGTCAATCTCAGTTTCTCCTTCAGCTCTTCCATATTATCTTCCATCTCTCCTACCTTCCTCTTCTTTTGTCTCTCTGAGACATATACATGCACAAGCAGTGATATTGAGTTGCTAAACAAATATTTTGAACAAAAAGATTTTTAATGTTTTTTTAATGAAGTCTCTTTTGCTCACCAAGCCTGCATTTATTTGATCCAAAGTACAGCAAAAACTGTAAAATTTTTGATATTTTCTATTTGAATAT
>NC_133372.1:21882907-21975163 GCF_049309525.1 Garra rufa | reverse complement strand
AACAGCAAATTACTTGTTTTACACTAACTTAAGAATGCAATGTACAATTTGCACCAAACTTGACATGATTGCCAACAGTCCTGGCCTGAAGACATCTAAAAGCCAATATTTCGTAATAGCGCTACCTGTTGGTAGCAGGATATGTCATGACTTACACTCAAGCATGCCATGTTCAATCTTCACCAAACTTCATATGTTTGATAAAAGCGCCGGCCTGAACACATCTGCATGCCAATATTCAGTTATAGGCATAGCGCCACCAGCTGGCAGAAGGAAGATTGGCACATATCAATGACTTTGACATCTTCCTCCTACATTTACTGTGTTAATAGCATAGTGCCCACCATTCGCCACCGATCGGCGGTGAGCCCGAGTGCGAGGGCCCTACCATCGCTGCTTGCAGCTTTAATTATTATTATTATTATTCTTCTCCGGAATGAATCGCATTTTTGAGGGCCTAAACATACCCGAAAACTCATGAAACTTTGCACACACATCAAACCTGGCGAAAATGGATGTCTGATATGGGTTTCAGAGATGGGTGTGGCAAAACGGCTCGATAGCGCCACCTTTACACGTTCCGCGGTGTGCGCTTTCAGCTATGATTCACGTACATGCATGAAAATCGGTACACACATGTAGCTCACCAATACCTACAAAAAAGCCTCCTGGGACAAAATCCGAAACCCAACAGGAAGTCGGTTATTATTAATTTTCTTAGCAAAATTTGTGTCATTTTTGCCATTTTCAGGCGTGGTACTTGAACGAACTCCTCCTAGAGATTTACTCCGATCAACAGCAAATTTGGTGAGTCTAATCTAAAGCCCTTTGTGACGTTAAATTGTGAAGATCTAGAGTTTTCATCGAAGGGCGTGTCCGTGGCGGCCTCGCAAATTTCGATGTTTCGCCATGAAAAAGGAAGTTGCTATAACTTAGGCATAAAATGTCCGATCTGTCCCAAACTTCACATGTGTGATAACACTCCTGACCTGATGACATCTACATATCCATATTCAGTTATAGTCATAGCGCCACCTGCTGGCAACAGGAAGTGTCATGCTGTACTCTACAACCAACTCCTCCTAGAGATTTATACAGATCAACACCAAAATCGGTCAGTCTAATATAAAGGCCTTAGTGATGTTAAATTGTGAAGATCTTGAGTTTTCGGTAAAGAGCGTGTCCGTGGCGGCCTGACAAATTTCGAGGTCTCGCCATGGATATAAAACTTGTTATAACTCAGCCATAAAATGTCCGATTTGCCTCAAACTTCACATATTCGATAAGAGTCCTGGCCTGAACACATCTGAAGGCCAATATTCTATTATAATCACAGCGCCACCTGTTGGCAACAGGAAATGACTTGTATCAAACTCCTCCTAGAGATTTAATGATATCAACATTATATTTGGTCAGTCTGATCTAGAGGCCTTAGAGATGTTAAATTGCGAAGATCTTGAGTTTTCGTTAAAGGGCGTGTCCGTGGCGGCGTGACAAAGTTTGATGTTTCGCCATGGACATAGAAGTTGTTATAACTCAGCCATAAAATGTCCGATCTGCCTCAAACTTCACAGGTTTGGTAAGAGTCCTGGCCTGAAGACACCTAAAGGCCAATATTCAGATATTATCATAGCGCCACCTGTTGGCAGCAGGATATATCATATCTTTCACTAACTCAAACATACCAAGGTCAATCTGCACCAAACTTCATATGTTTGATGAAAGTGGTGGCCTGAACACATCTACATGCCAATAATCAGTTATAGGCATAGCGCCACCAGTTGGCAGCAGGAAATTTGGCACATTTAAGTGACTTTGACATATTTCTCCTATTTTTACTGTATTAAAAGCATACTACCCACCATTTGCTGTGTTCCTAAAGCCACCGGTCGGCGGTGAGCCCGTGTGCGAGGGCCCGTTCATCGCTGCTTGCAGCTTTAATTAGGGCCCGAGCACTACAGTGCGAGGACCCTATTGGAATTGCTCCGTTTATTATTCTTCTTCTTCTTCTTCTTCTTCTTCTTCTTCTCCAAAGTGAAAAGTCTTTTTGAGGGCCTAAACATGCCCGAAAACTCACGAAACTTTGCACACGCATCAGACCTGGCGAAAATTTACATCTGATATGGTTTTCAAAAGTGGGTGTGGCAAAATGGCTCGATAGCGCCACCTATAAAATTTCAACGGAGTGCCCCTCGAGCTACGTTTCATGTACATGTACGAAACTCGGTACACATATGTAACACACCAATACCTACAAAAAAGTCTCCTGGTGCAACATCCGAAACCCAACAGGAAGTCCGTTATATTGAATTTCCTGTATGATTTTTGTGCAGTTTTTGCTATTTTCAGGCCTCATACTTTAACGAACTCCTCCTACAGTTTTTATCCGATCATCTTCAAATTTGCTGAGTGTCATCATAAGGCCTTTGCGATGTTAAATTGCGAAGCTTTAGAGTTTTCGTCGAAGGGCGTGTCCGTGGCGGCCGGACAAACTTTGATGTTTCGCCATGAAAAAGGAAGTTGCTATAACTCAGGCATACGATGTCCGATCTGCCTCAAACTTCACATGTTTGATGACAGTCCGGTCCTGAACACACATCAGTGCCCATATTCAGTTATAGTCATAGCGCCACCTGCTGACAACAGGAAATGACATGTTTAACACTGTTACGGACTCCTAGAAACATATTGAAAAGCGTTAACAAGTCTTAAATAGGCTAGCAACATGCTACAAACATGCTAAAACATGCTAGCAACACTTAGCTAAGAGCTAAAGCATGCTATTAATACAAATACAAAAGGAAATTGCTGTAACTCATGTATATAATGTTGAATCTGACCCAAACTTAATATTCAACATGCTACAAAAATAATAAAGCATGCTAGCAACACTTAGCTAATATGTTAAAGCATGCTAATAATACAATGAAATAGGAAGTTACTCTAACTCAGGCATACAATGTCCAATCAGCCCCAAACTTAACATGTTTGATAAGAATCCTGGCCTAAACACACGCCAATGCCCGTATTCAGTTATAGTCATAGCGCCACCAGCTGGTAACAGGAAGCCACATGTTTAATACTGTTGTGGATGCCTAGCAACATTTTAAAAAAATTCAACAACTGTTAAACAGGGTAGCAACATGCTAGAAACATGCTATAACATGTTAGCAACATTTAGCTAAGTGCTAAAGCATACTCTTAATGCAATGAAACAGGAAGTTACTCTAACTCAGGCATGCAATGTCCAATCAGCCCCAAACTTCACATGTTTGATAACAGTCCTGACCTGAAGATATCTACATGCCAATATTCAGTTATAGTCATAGCGCCACCTACTGTCAACAGGAAGTGACATGTTTAACACTGTGACACATTATTAGCAACACACTAAAAAAGCCATTGAGTGCTAAACTAGTTTAAAACGTACCCAAACATGCTAGCAGCACTTACTTAGTGCTAAAGCATGTTGTTAAAGACATAAAACAGGAAGTTACTGTAACTCAGGCATGCAATGTCCAATCAGCCCCAAACTTCACATGTTTGATAAGACTCCTGGCCTGAAGATATATACATGCCCATATTCAGTTATAATCACAGCGCCACCTGCTGACAACAGGAAGTGACATTTAATGGTATTACGGACTCCTAGCAACATATTAAAAAGCGTTAGCAAGTTTTAAATAGGCTAGCATCATGCTAGAATCATGTTAAAACATGCTAGCAACACTTAGCTAAGAGCTAAAGCATGATATTAATACAAAGAAAAATAAGTGTAACTCATGCATACAATGTCCAATCTGACCCAAGCTTAATATGTTTGATAAGAGTCCTGGTCTGAACACAAGCCCATGCCTATATTCAGTTATAGTCATAGTGCCACCTGCTGGCAACAGAAAGTCACATGTTTAATACCGATGTGGATGCCCAGCAACATTTTAAAAATATCAACAAGTGTTAAATAGGGTAGCAACATGCTAGAAACATGTTAGCAACATTTAGCTAAGTGCTAAAGCATACTCTTAATGCAATGAAACAGGAAGTTACTGTAACTCAGGCATGCAATGTCCAATCAGCCCCAAACTTAATATGTTTGATAAGAGTCCTGGCCTGAATACATTTACATGCCAATATTTAGTTATAGTCATAGCGCAACCAGCTGGCAACAGCAAATTACTTGTTTTACACTAACTTAAGAATGCAATGTACAATTTGCACCAAACTTGACATGATTGCCAACAGTCCTGGCCTGAAGACATCTAAAAGCCAATATTTCGTAATAGCGCCACCTGATGGTAGCAGGATATGTCATGACTTACACTCAAGCATGCCATGTTCAATCTTCACCAAACTTCATATGTTTGATAAAAGCGCCGGCCTGAACACATCTGCATGCCAATATTCAGTTATAGGCATAGCGCCACCAGCTGGCAGCAGGAAGATTGGCACATATCAATGACTTTGACATATTCCTCCTACATTTACTGTGTTAATAGCATAGTGCCCACCATTCGCCACCGATCGGCGGTGAGCCCGAGTGCGAGGGCCCTACCATCGCTGCTTGCAGCTTTAATTATTATTATTCTTCTTATCCGGAATGAATCGCATTTTTGAGGGCCTAAACATACCCGAAAACTAACAAAACTTTGCACACACATCAGACCTGGCGAAAATGGACATCTGATATGGGTTGCAGAAGTGGGTGTGGCAAAATGGCTCAATAGCGCCACCTTTACACGTTCCGCGGTGTGCGCATTCAGCTGTGATTATCGTACATGCACAAAAATCGGTACACATATGTAACACACCAATACCTACAAAAAAGCCTCTTGAGATAAAATCCGAAACCCAACAGGAAGTCGGTTATTATTAATTTTCTCAGCAAAATTTGTGTCATTTTTGCCATTTTCAGGTGTCATACTTGAACGAACTCCTCCTAGAGATTTATTCCGATCAACGCCAAATTTGGTGAGTCTAATCTAAAGCCCTTTGTGACGTTAAATTGTGAAGATCTAGAGTTTTCATCGGAGGGCGTGTCCGTGGCGGCCTCGCAAATTTCGATGTTTCGCCATGAAAAAGGAAGTTGCTATAACTTAGGCATAAAATGTCCGATCTGTCCCAAACTTCACATGTGTGATAACACTCCTGACCTGAAGACATCTACATCCCCATATTCAGTTATAGTCATAGCGCCACCTGCTGGCAACAGGAAGTGTCATGTTGTACTCTGCAACAAACTCCTCCTAGAAATTTATACAGATCAACACCAAAATCGGTCAGTCTAATATAAAGGCTTTAGTGATGTTAAATTGCGAAGATCTTGAGTTTTCGTTGAAGGGCGTGTCCGTGGCGGCCTGACAAATTTCGAGTTCTCGCCATGGATATAAAATTTGTTATAACTCAGCCATAAAATGTCCAATTAGCCTCAAACTTCACATATTCGATAAGAGTCCTGGCCTGAACACATCTGAAGGCCAATATTCTATTATAATCACAGCGCCACCTGTTGGCAACAGGAAATGACTTGTATCAAACTCCTCCTAGAGATTTAATGATATCAACATTATATTTGGTCAGTCTGATCTAGAGGCCTTAGAGATGTTAAATTGCGAAGATCTTGAGTTTTCGTCAAAGGGCGTGTCCGTGGTGGCCTGACAAAGTTTGACGTTTCGCCATGGACATAGAAGTTGTTATAACTCAGCCATAAAATGTCTGATCTGCCTCAAACTTCACAGATTTGGTAAGAGTCCTGGCCTGAAGACATCTAAAGGCCAATATTCAAATATTATCATAGCGCCACCTGTTGGCAGCAGGATATATCATATCTTTCACTAACTCAAACATACCAAAGGTCGATCTGCACCAAACGTCATATGTTTGATGAAAGTGCTGGCCTGAACACATCTACATGCCAATAATCAGTTATAGGCATAGCGCCACCAGCTGGCAGCAGGAAGTTTGGCACATTTAAGTGACTTTGATCTATTTTTCCTACATTTACTGTATTAAAAGCATACTGCCCACCATTTGATGTTTTCCTAAAGCCACCGGTCGGCGGTGAGCCCGGGTGCGAGGGCCCGTTCATCGCTGCTTGCAGCTTTAATTCTTCTTCTTCTTCTTCTTCTTCTTCTTCTTCTCCAAAATGAAAAGTCTTTTTGAGGGCCTAAACATGCCCGAAAACTCACGAAACTTTGCACACGCATCAGACCTGGCGAAAATTTACATCTGATATGGTTTTCAAAAGTGGGTGTGGCAAAATGGCTCGATAGCGCCACCTATAAAATTTCAACGGAGTGCCCCTCGAGCTACGTTTCACGTACATGTACGAAACTCGGTACACATATGTAACACACCAATACCTACAAAAAAGTATCCTGGTGCAACATCCGAAACCCAACAGGAAGTCCGTTATATTGAATTTCCTGTACGATTTTTGTGCAGTTTTTGCCATTTTCAGGCCTCGTACTTTAACGAACTCCTCCTACAGTTTTTATCCGATCATCTTCAAATTTGCTGAGTGTCATCATAAGGCCTTTGCGATGTTAAATTGCGAAGCTTTAGAGTTTTCGTCGAAGGGCGTGTCCGTGGCGGCCGGACAAACTTTGATGTTTCGCCATGGAAAAGGAAGTTGCTATTACTCAGGCATACGATGTCCGATCTGCCTCAAACTTCACATGTTTGATGACAGTCCGGTCCTGAACACATGTCAGTGCCCATATTCAGTTATAGTCATAGCGCCACCTGCTGACAACAGGAAATGACATGTTTAACACTGTTACGGACTCCTAGAAACATATTGAAAAGCGTTAACAAGTCTTAAATAGGCTAGCAACATGTTACAAACATGCTAAAACATGCTAGCAACACTTAGCTAAGAGCTAAAGCATGCTATTAATACAAATACAAAAGGAAATTGCTGTAACTCATGTATATAATGTTGAATCTGACCCAAACTTAATATTCAACATGCTACAAAAATAATAAAGCATGCTAGCAACACTTAGCTAATATGCTAAAGCATGCTAATAATACAATGAAACAGGAAGTTACTCTAACTCAGGCATACAATGTCCAATCAGCCCCAAACTTAACATGTTTGATAAGAATCCTGGCCTAAACACACGCCCATGCCCGTATTCAGTTATAGTCATAGCGCCCCCAGCTGGTAACAGGAAGCCACATGTTTAATACTGTTGTGGATGCCTAGCAACATTTTAAAAAAATTCAACAACTGTTAAACAGGGTAGCAACATGCTAGAAACATGCTATAACATGTTAGCAACATTTAGCTAAGTGCTAAAGCATACTCTTAATGCAATGAAACAGGAAGTTACTGTAACTCAGGCATGCAATGTCCAATCAGCCCCAAACTTCACATGTTTGATAACAGTCCTGGCCTGAAGATATCTACATGCCAATATTCAGTTATAGTTATAGCGCCACCTACTGTCAACAGGAAGTGACATGTTTAACACTGTGACACACTATTAGCAACACACAAAAAAAGCCACTGAGTACTAAACTAGTTTAAAACGTACTCAAACATGCTAGCAACACTTACTTAGTGCTAAAGCATGTTGTTAAAGACATAAAACAGGAAGTTACTGTAACTCAGACATGCAATGTCCAATCAGCCCCAAACTTCACGTTTGATAAGACTCCTGGCCTGAAGATATATACATGCCCATATTCAGTTATAGTCACAGCGCCACCTGCTGACAACAGGAAGTGACGTTTAATGGTGTTACGGACTCCTAGCAACATAATAAAAAGCGTCAGCAAGTTTTAAATAGGCTAGCATCATGCTAGAATCATGTTAAAACATGCTAGCAACACTTAGCTGAGAGCTAAAGCATGATATTAATACAAAGAAAAATAAGTGTAACTCATGCATACAATGTCCAATCTGACCCAAGCTTAATATGTTTGATAAGAGTCCTGGTCTGAACACAAGCCCATGCCCATATTCAGTTATAGTGATAGTGCCACCTGCTGGCAACAGGAAGTCACATGTTTAATACTGTTGTGGATGCCAAGCAACATTTTAAAAATATCAACAAGTGTTAAATAGGGTAGCAACATGCTAGAAACATGTTAGCAACATTTAGCTAAGTGCTAAAGCATACTCTTAATGCAATGAAACAGGAAGTTACTGTAACTCATGCATGCAATGTCCAATCAGCCCCAAACTTAATATGTTTGATAAGAGTCTTGGCCTGAATACATTTACATGCCAATATTTAGTTATAGTCATAGCGCCACCAGCTGGCAACAGCAAATTACTTGTTTTACACTAACTTAAGCATGCAATGTACAATTTGCACCAAACTTGACATGTTTGCCAATAGTCCTGGCCTGAAGACATCTAAAAGCCAATATTTTGTAATAGCGCCACCTGTTGGCAGTAGGATATGTCATGACATTCACTCAAGCATGCCATGTTCAAGCTTCACCAAACTTCATATGTTTGATAAAAGCACTGGCCTGAACACATCTGTATGCCAATATTCAGTTATAGGCATAGCGCCACCAGCTGGCAGAAGGAAGATTGGCACATATCAATGACTTTGACATATTCCTCTTACATTTTCTGTGTTAATAGCATAGTGCCCACCATTCGCCACCGATCGGCGGTGAGCCCGAGTGCGAGGGCCCTACCATCGCTGCTTGCAGCTTTAATTGAATTTGTAATACATTGTCAGCACAGCTGTAATTTCCCCAGTTTCATACAATAAAAATCACAGATGAACATGTTTATTTAAAATCAAGTAACATAAGTAATAAAAACAATATCTTAAATATATAGCCTTGTGTTTTATTTTATTTAAAGGAATGTATTTGCATTTTACTTAAAGGGATAGTTAACGAAAATCAAGAACTTCAAAACCAAGTAATCACTATAGGCTAATCATTTTAATTTAATTTCAGTCCTATTGTTATTTTCTTTCTTCTGTGAAACAATAAAGTTATTGTTTTTGTTTTTAAAATCTCATCACCTGAACGCACTGTTCGTACTCTCCTTGCACATGGAATAAAGCTAAGAATGGAATTATAAGTTTTGGATTGTCAGAATACTAGATCAATAGAAAAAAATCTTAAGAATAAAAATCAAAGTACACTTTCATATTATTATCCAATTATTTTGATGACTAAAAAACACAAAATAGACACAATGTTTTTTTAAATAATTAATACATTTTCCAGCATGAATAAAAATCACAAGAACAATACGTAATGTTTCAGATAAATGTTTAATCATTTAATAACAAATTGTAAAATACAATACAAATCAGGAATCTGTAAATTTGATAATTCTCTTTAACTTTTATTTAATTGACAAAAGTACAAAGAAAAGATTTTCAAAGTTTCACTGACCAACTTAAATATATTTTGTAAATATAAACAAATTTTGATTTTGATGGCTACACCACACTAAAATAAGTTGGGACAGAGGCAAAAAAAAGGGGGGGTTATAGAATATCCAAATAAGCTGTTTTGGAACAGTTTGTGAGCAGGGTAAATTAGTAATAGGTAAGGTTATCAGGTTTGGCTCATCAGAAAGCTATATATCAAGTGATGCTGCTGGTTCACTGGGCCAGAGCTCATCTCAGATAGTCAAAGAGACAGTGGAAATGTGTGCTGTGGCCAGATGAGTTCACTGGGAAAAATGGATGTCGAGCTGTCAGTCCCACTGATCGAAGGGAACTCGAAAAATATTAGGCCTAGAAGATTCCTTATCCTGTGTGTCACACCAGGCCAGCAGAGGGAGCCTTGCCCCTCACAGACTGTTGCTGCTCCCTCTGCTGCTTCGCTGGTTACTTCCTGTTTGTCTGCAATAAAAGCCAGCTCAGCACACACACTCACTGCGAAGTATTGATTTGCATTTGCGGACTTTACCAAGCGTTATTCCTTGCTCCCAGGTTTTCCCAGTCTCCTTGTTGTTTTCCTTAGCCATAGTTCTGTTTTTGTTTTCCCAGTCTTAGTCATAGTTTTCTAGTTTCTTGTTTTCATTTCATTGTTTCCTTTGGACTGCCCACCTGGATTTTGACCCACGCTTGTTTATTGGATTACGCTTTTGGATTATCTTTGCTGTTCATGTTTGCTGGTGTTTTCGACCCTGTCTGCCTGTCTACGATCATCATAATAAAGCCTTGCATTTGGATCCTCACTCTTGGTCGTCCCGTTTGTGACAGAATACTTCGCCACACCCGGATCCAGCGGCTTTATTCACCACCAGCATCACAACATGGACCCAGTCGAACAACTTCTGCTCCTCCGTCAAGAAGATCGCCCCATTGAGGAATATGTTCTTCAATTTCGTAAGTTTGCCCTTCAAGTATCATTTTATGATGAAGTGTGGCTGAAGGACTTATTCCGCTTTGGACTCAACAAACCCACTAAATCGCAGTTGCCTGGGGGGGAATTTAAATGTTCAATGGAGGACTTTATGAACTATGCTTTGTTGTTATGTGGCTCCCCGCTTACTGTGGGAGTACTAGAAGAGCCTCAGCTCAAGATGTCTGCTAGCCCAGGGCCACAGCACAAGATATCTGCTAGCTCCAGGCCACAGCACAAGATGGCTGCCATCCCAAAGCCCATTCACAAGATGGCAGCCATTTCAAAGCCTGTTCACAAGACAGTTGTCCTTCCAGAGCCAGTTCACAAGATGGGCACCCTTCAAGAGCCCCTTCACAAGATGGCTGCCTTTCCAGAATCTGCTCTCGGGATGTCTATTCTTCCTGAGTCCGCGTTCAAGATGGTCACCCAATTGAACCCAGCTCACAAGAGATCTACCACCCCCGAACCTGATCACAAGATGGCTGCTGTTCCTGAGACAATTCCCAAGATGGCCGCCCTTCCCGAGTCTGTTCACAAGATGGCCACCGTCCCAAAGCCCGTTCACAAGATGGCTCCCGTTCCTGAGTTCCTGGTCAAGATGGCCGCCACGCCAGAGCCTGCTGCAAAGATGGCTGCCACGCCAGAGCCTGCTGCAAAGATGGCTGCCACGCCAGAGCCTGCTGCAAAGATGGCTGCCACGCCAGAGCCTGCTGCAAAGATGGCCGCCACGCCAGAGCCTGCTGCAAAGATGGCTGCCACGCCAGAGCCTGCTGCAAAGATGGCCGCCACGCCAGAGCCTGCTGCAAAGATGGCCGCCACGCCAGAGCCCGCTGCAAAGATGGCCGCCACGCCAGAGCCTGCCACAAAGATGGTCGCCATGCCAGAACCAGCACCCAGGAGGACCGCCACTCCCAAGCTTGCACACAAAATGGCCCCCACGCCTGAACCTGCACGTAAGATGGTCGCCATAATTGAGTCTGCTATCAACATGGTGGCTACGGCATCAGACTTTCACCACTCCAGGACTTATCAGAGACTCATATCAAGCTTGGAGGACCCACCACTGCTGTCAGCTCGTTCAGTTGATCCCTTACTATCAGCGTCAGCCAAGCCAACGTCTGCTCACCCCACATCAGCCAAGCCAGCGTCTGCTAGCGCCACGTCAACCAAGCCAGCGTCTGCTCACGCCACGTCAACCAAGCCATTGCCTGTGAACGTCATATCTGCTTCTCTCGAACCTGCACCAGCTGCCGTTCCTACCAAGTCAAGTCAAGTTACAGCTGCTGTCCCTGCCGAGTCAAGTCACGTCACAGTCACTGTTCCTGCCAGGACAAGTCACGTCACAGCTGCTGCTCCCGTCAAGCCAAGTAAAGTCGCAGCCGCTGTTCCTGCCAAGTCAGGCCAAGATACAGCTGCTGTTCCTGTCAGGCCAAGTCATGTCGCAGCAGTCGTTCCTTCAGAGCCAAGTCAAGCAGCTGTTCCCTCCGAGCCAAGCCAAGCCACAGCTGTCCCTCTCACGCCAAATCAAGTCACTGCTGCTCCTGTCATGACGAGTCAGGTCATAGCTACTCCTTCACTGCCAAGTCACGTCTCCCCTGAGCATCCAGAGCCTTCACTCCCAAGCCATGCAGAGCCAACGCTCCCAAGCCATGCAGAGCCAACACTCCCAAGCCATGCAGAGCCAACGCTCCCAAGCCATGCAGAGCCAATGCTCCCAAGTCACGCAGAGCCAACGCTCCCAAGCCCCACACCCACTGACCCGGAGGGCATTCCTCTGCCCACTGCGTTACCTGTTATGGCAATCGCCATTTTGAGTGTGTGGGCTGCACACTGCGCCCCAGTGGCCTCTTCTGCCCATGAGTCTGCCCACAAGTTTGCTCTGGAGACCTCATCTACAGGCATGTCTGCTGCGCCTATACCTCTTTCGGAGGTGGCGTACATAGCGGAACTTCACGCTCTGCCCGCTCCGCCAAGGCTTCACGCCCTGCCCGCTCCGCCAAGGCTTCACGCACTGCCCGCTCCGCCAAGGCTTCACGCTCTGACCGCTCCGCCAAGGCTTCACGCTCTGCCCGCTCCGCCAAGGCCTCACGCTCTGCCCGCTCCGCCAAGGCCTCACGCTCTGCCCGCTCCGCCAAGGCTTTACGCTCTGCCCGCTCCGCCAAGGCTTCACGCTCTGCCCGCTCAGCCAAGGCTTCACGCTCTGCCCGCATCGCCTGTGCTCCCTGCTCTGCCAGCACCGCCAGGGTTCCCTGCTATATCTGCTCCGCCAAGACTCCTTGCTCTACCTGCTCCGCCAAGGTTCCTTGCTCTGCCTGTTCCGCCAAGACTCCTTGCTCTGCCTGCTCCGCCAAGGTCCCTTGCTCTGTCTGCTCCGCCAAAATTCCCTGCCCTGCCTGCTCCGCCAAGGTTCCTTGCTCTGTCTGCTCCGCCAAGACTCCCTACTCTGCCTGCACCGCCTAGGCTCCCTGTCATCTCTGTCTTGGCGTTTGGGGCCGTTCCAGAAGTCTCTGTCTGCCCAGGAACTGCCACGAAAGTCGTTCCTAAAGTTCTCGTCTGCCTGGTCACGGCTATGGAGGCCACGTTCTCCCATGAACTCTCTACCTCTCTCCTTGCTCTGTCCGCCTCCTCTATCTCTGTTCTCCCCAGGTCCCAGTCCATGATGCGGCCTCCTGCTCCGCCCTGGAGGGCTCCTGCGCCTCCTGCCCCGCCCTGGAGGGCTCCTGCGCCTCCTGCTCCGCCCTGGAGGGCTCCTAAGCCTCTTGCTCCACCTCGGAGGACTGCTCTGCCTCCAGCTCTGCTCTGGAGGGCGTTTGCCCAACCCGTTCTGCCTCAGTCTCCTGGGCCCCCCACCGCTCCCCTGGACTGTTTCTTCCTGTTTGTTTTTTGGAGCGTCTGGAAGCCGCTCCTTGGGGGGGGGCTATGTCACACCAGGCCAGCAGAGGGAGCCTTGCCCCTCACAGACTGTTGCTGCTCCCTCTGCTGCTTCGCTGGTTACTTCCTGTTTGTCTGCAATAAAAGCCAGCTCAGCACACACACTCACTGCGAAGTATTGATTTGCATTTGCGGACTTTACCAAGCGTTATTCCTTGCTCCCAGGTTTTCCCAGTCTCCTTGTTGTTTTCCTTAGCCATAGTTCTGTTTTTGTTTTCCCAGTCTTAGTCATAGTTTTCTAGTTTCTTGTTTTCATTTCATTGTTTCCTTTGGACTGCCCACCTGGATTTTGACCCACGCTTGTTTATTGGATTACGCTTTTGGATTATCTTTGCTGTTCATGTTTGCTGGTGTTTTCGACCCTATCTGCCTGTCTACGATCATCATAATAAAGCCTTGCATTTGGATCCTCACTCTTGGTCGTCCCGTTTGTGACACTGTGGCTCCATCTAGTGGACAACATCAATATCACCGCCTTCATCTTTCAGTTAAAATGGCTGATTAGCGTCCCAAACATGATAAATTCGTGAAACTAAAGCCGACACGCTACAGGACTGTCATGAATGGAATTTGGTCTTGACGACGGATAGTGCCCAGTAGGTCTGGGTCTGTTCATGGCAAAAAAAAGTGTCAGACTGTGTCTAAAGACAATAATCTTAGAATCCAATAACCAGTCATTACCATTCGTTTTCACAAAGATTTTTTAAATATTTAATATTTGTCACTGATACCAAGTGCAGCTATAGCGGAGAAGTGTTCCCTGTCATATATCATTCAGCATTAATTTTGTAATTTTATCAAACGTTTTTCTTGATAGGAAAAATCTCTATTGTTGTGATTTATTTCTTGGCTTTTTCAATTCATAAGTTTACGCTGCAAATTTAAATAGTTTCTTTTTTATGCAGTCAATAGCCTAAATTATGTCAGTGATTCTCTCATTTTTAAAGATGATCAAGTATTATTTTATTTCGATCGGCAGTCTAACACAAGTAAAAAAAAAAAACTTATTGCCCCATCTATTGAATACAGGCTAATTCCTTAATTTTTAACTTCTTAAAAGGAGGTTGCTAGTATCCTTATATTTTGGATTTGGATACACAGCAGACGAATTTCAAGAATTTAGTTTTTTTATTATTATTATTATTTATTTATTTAGTCCTTAAATGGATTGATGCATGAACAAATAATTTTATTTCATCATATTCGTGATTTATTAATTTATGTAAGCTTCGTTTTGAAGTAGGCTATTCGTTATGAAGAAAATTCGTTAGGCTGGCATAAAGTTCATTTAATAGTCTTCATAATACATTTTATTTGTTTTTTTTTTATTATACTGCAGATCAAAATAAAATAATTTTAGATGCTCTTTAAAAATGAGAATCACTGACATAATTTAGGCTACTTTTTTGACTGGGGAAAAACGATTTAAATTATTATTACTATTTGTTTTGTTCTTTAATGGATTCTATTATTGACTTGAAATCGTGTTACATGTGAATGGTCTACATGTATATTATTGCTCAAATAAATGTTTTTAAAAACGTGCTAGAAATGTTATAATTAAGAGAATTTAACATAGACCTACGCATTTTAAAAGACATGATAAAATGTGTCTACTCATAATTACAAAAAGAAAAAGAAGCATCGGACTTAATGCAAAACATAATATAACAGCTAAACAGTTCATGAAATATCATTATCACATAGGGATGTAACGGTATTGTAAATACCGTCGTACCGCAATAGCAAATTTTTTCGATACTACCGTGGTCGCATGACTCGATAAAACCACAGTTCTTCTAAGAAAAGTTTGCTCAGGCGAATGGAGCGAACGGGAGGTAGCGGGAACTACAATTCCCATCAGCCCAGGTGTGGCCGTCATCCTTTGCGGTCTGTTGCCCGCCCCCCTTGAACGTCAAGTTCATTTGATTTTCAATATAGCGCCAGATCACAATAGAAGTCATTTAAGGTTATCTTTCCTATAGAACAGGTCTATACATTGTTCTTTTATTAAACAAACTAAATTGCCTTATGTTATTTATCTTATTTACACGAAGGCATGTCATTTCTGTCTCTACACTGTCACGCGTTTACAATGTCTCCTCCGCGAAAACACGGACTGGATCGCGGACTCCATTCATAAAAACGGAATTTACTATAGGGCGAAATGCCACGGAATTTGTCGATTATTGGATTAATAAATCAAAAGTTGGTCTGTCACTTAATTCAAATCGCGATATGGACTAGTGTCTGTGAAAACTGAAATGGAGAAAGACCGTTTTAATATGAATCCTGCATGTTCCGTTTGCCTCTGTGTGTATGAATGGAGGAGACACGTTTTTTTTTTTTTTTTACTACACTCATACTGAAGCACGCGTGACGCTCACGCTTATTTTTGGCCTTTGCATCTCACATGAACAGATAACTCAGTCTCCAAAGCTGCTGTGAGTGTCACTTTTACCGTTTCATTTGAGAAAACTATCATATCATACTACGGTATACACAGAAACTTTCCGGCAACCTGTCCAAATAAAAGTACGGTTTAACATGTAACAGAACAATATTAGTCTTGTATTACTTTTGTACAGTATAATGTAGGTGTGCATATATTCCTATTTAAATAATTTACATAAAACAATATGATAAAAAATAAATATTACAACAAGATTAACCACTTAATTGTAGAACAAAAATACTACAATTATTATTTAAACGTTTTAAACTGAATATAATTTTTCTTCCATGTATTGATTTTAACAGTAAACCTCTGTTTGTTTGCCAAAAATTAAAAGGGTTCATTTTTCATTTGATTAAAAATAAATGTTTATTCTTTCATTTGATTATCAGAAAAATAAAAACACACAAGAAAAAAAAAAAAAAGCGAAAGATTGTGGAGCCCTATTGTTCAAAATGTTAAAACAGAGTTTTGGACTTATTTTTCCACTGAAATGAATGTTTTCGTTACTACACAAAGTAGGCTAAAGTACTGCGAAAAAAAGTAACGTGGTTACATGGTTTAATAATTTTTTGTTATTAAAATTGAAAAATTGAAGTTCCTGTTTAAAAGTTTACAGATAGATGGCTAATTCGTATGGCATTGATATGTTCAGTGTTCATGTAAACTGTTTAATAAACACTTCTGGCACTTTTTTCGAGTCTCTTCATTAGTTTTATTTTTCCTGTAAATGATTCAATAAATACCGTACCGTGTCATTCATACCGAGGTATTACCGTACCGTGAAGTTTTGATACCGTTACATCCCTATTATCACATCATCATCATCATCATCATACATGAAATAGACTTTATTACACGGACTGACAGCGACGGAAAGGTAGACTGAGCCTTCGTCTTCTTCTGAAAAGGCATTAAAAATTCGCCATACTTTAATACTTAATATAAACAAAGCACGACGTATTGCACACCGCAACAACTTTCCAATATGCGCGCCACTGACGTC
The DNA here is from genome assembly GCF_049309525.1 of Garra rufa. Classification (NCBI taxonomy): domain Eukaryota; kingdom Metazoa; phylum Chordata; class Actinopteri; order Cypriniformes; family Cyprinidae; genus Garra; species Garra rufa. The sequence goes on along the minus strand of NC_133372.1, from coordinate 21,958,433 downwards.
ACCGTCTGTGCTTCCAGGTCAGAGAGCAACTGTCCATCAAAAGCTCATTAGCCAATCAGAGTAGATCGCTGTTAAGCCCGCCCCCACGAGAGGTTTGTGCCAAAACAGCAAACGAAAATTTGCGAAGCGTAAGCGAAAGCTGTAGCAACGCATTCAGAATCCATGATTCACGAAAACGATTATTTGAAAATCATTAACAAAGAATGAATCATATTTGAAGAGCATGTTAAATTCGTGCGACTGAGTTCATATTTTCATTGTGTTTTTTTTCTTTTGCAGTGGCATATTTTTGATCGTTTCTTGGAAAGTTACGTTCAGTTTTATAAAGTTACGTTCAGTTTTATAGGCACAAAAATAATCCCATAATTCATGAGGAAAAAAATAATAATAAAAAAAACCAACAGATTAAATTATTTTACTTAATTTCGTTTCTTTAATAAACTTAATAATAGTATCATATGTAGCTTTTTCCTTTAGTATACCTATTATAGAAAAATCTTTATGCTCAGCTTTAATTAGTGACTGAATAAAATTACGTCTTTCATTGTTGTATTTCCTGCAGTGAAGTAGTACATGTTCAACTGTCTCTTGCTGACTACAGTGATTACATTCCCCTGTTGGGTGCTTGCCAATTTTAAACAATTCAATCCTGTGTGACCTATTCTCAGACGGGTTATAATATTCTCTTCATTTCTGTTCCTGCTCTCTCTCCTCCCAGCACCAACTTGTTGTTGAATATTATATAAGTGTCTTCCTGTTTCAATACCTTCCCAGTGTACCTGCCATACCGATTGTGCATATTTCCTAATGAACACTTTAGCTTCTGCTTTACTTAATGGAACTTGTAAATCTATCTGCTTTAATTTTAAAGATTGTTTAGCCAAAACATCTACCTTCTCATTACCTACTACACCAACATGAGCAGGAACCCAAATAAATTGAATCGATATACCCATAAGCTTTATGTTATACAATTTATGGAATATTTCATTAATTATATCCATCCTAAAAGATGATCTGCCAGATTTTATGCTTTCCAGTGTTGAGTAGCTATCAGATGTTATTCATTCGCTTTTCTTCTGTCCACATGCAAATTAGCCATGTGCCACAAGCGCGGCAAGGACGGAGTAGCCTATCTGTACGCGAGGAAACTCCCACATCACGCAACAAAGCAACATGACTTCAAGTTCATCTTGGTTACAGTTTGTTTCTGAATGAAGATATGCTGTGAGGAATTAGACTTATATTTACCTCGATCAGAAGAAGGACGCGATGCAATGCAAACCCAGCAGGAGGAGACATTTACATGAGTAAGTCTTACTTTCATTTTCCTACTAGCTTTCGCTGTTATTTACTTTGACAAAACGTGTACACATTTTACTAGTTAGACTTATTCCAAACTAAAATTCCTGACTTTATCAAATGAAACATTATGAAGTACGTTTGATTGCATTGCATCTCTCACGATGCCAGGATATTTATAATGTTCTAGAAAAACGATGTGATTATGACTGTGAGATGCATTTATGACGATATGTTTATGACTGTAGAATCATACTTATTTATTTATTTATTTTATTGTATAACAGTAGGGTGTAAAAGTAATATGTGTGCTTACACTGAATGTATGTTTACATCACGTTTATTAGTAATATAGTGCTAAACGATAATTATTAGTTTCTCAGATATTACATGTCCTTTTTACATTAGTACAAATGCTAGAATCTATGACTATATTATATACCAATTATTCCCCTGTAAAGGGAAGTGTGTCCAAACCTTTGCCTGGTAGTGTATGTGTATTTATTTATTATAGATGCTCCTAATATGAATAGGCTCACAGATGTTTTGCTTTTGTTGTTTTTAGTGCTCAGAAACCTGCTCAACAGATGAATCTTGCTGTCCTTTCCTTGAGTCTCTTCAAACTGTTTTCGTCTGAGAGCGCTGTACAAACTTCAGATGATACAGATAAAAATACAGTACAAATACAGATATTTAAAGTGCACACACTTTAATATCAGGTAAGATTTACTTGTTTTATTTGTTGAACTGAATTCAGAAAAAGTTTTCAGAAATGCCACAAAGTCTGTGCACATCTGTGTGGTTAGATGAGGGAGCTCAATATTGTGTCTTTGACCTTCATTATGTATGTTTTGATTATACTGTGTTGTAAATAAAATACAAATAATCTAAAAAACGATTTTTTTGAATCTTCTCACATTGTTTCTTCTTCTGCTAGTCAAGTCAGTCATTGATGGGGCCATTAGGGAGGGCTCTTTTGTCTTTCAGGTGTGAATTGCTAAATATTCATGGGCCATTGCCACACCTGTGAATAATCCCTTTCGATCACAAAACATGTTTTAGAAAATTTACATCAATATATTGTTTTTTCTGAACGAGTGAACGAGATGATTTTCACATCATTTGGTTGATAAAATTCTAGCCTACTCCATACAATTCTCAAAAGTCTTGTTAACAAATGGCCTGTATGTGTTTCATGACCTTATTTCAGTGACTTCAAAACTTTAGTTTTTCACTAACCACACATAAACGTAGTTCCCTTCCGGAGGGAACTCTACGCTGCGTCCTGGTTAGGACACTTTGGGAACTGCCTTCAGCATGACCGGTTCTGAAACAAATGTATGAAACAACGACAGTGAACTTGACACTGGCCGGCGCCAGCCTATGACATCATCATCAGGCGCCTGCTAGTATAAAAGCAGGTGCCTGAGAGCACAACACCATCTTTTTGTCTTCAGAGTCCTCTGTTCTAAACGAGTGAGTACAGCGATGCCTAGAGAAAGAAAACTGTAGGAAGTGTGCGGATCCGTGTCAGAGAAATCTGACACTTGATGACGCACACGACCTTTTGTTTGATGTGTTTAGGTGTAAGAGCACGCGCGCTCGGCTCTAGAAGAGCGGAGCGCGTTCATTGTGAGAGTTTCACTTTGAAGAAACTCCATTCTCGTCTGGCCCTTTTCTCGAGGGAATCGGGCCATCCATCTGCCCCACGCTGCTCCGGTCCCGCCACAGCTGAGGCTGCTCGGCGGCCGAGATTGCGGGGCTCACGGGTGGAGCTGGCTGACGAGTTTGAGAGAGCGTTTAATCGCTCGCGCACGTCAGCCGGAGACGAGAATGCGCTGCTAGCGGATGATGTGTTGTCTCTCACATCCTCCGGTTCTGCAGCGAGTGCTCTTTTGGCTTCAAGCCAGGGCGAGCAGGAGGTTGAAATGGAACAAATATGAGCTCGTTTGAGCCCATGCAGCCTCTCTGCCCCGCATATGAAGAGTTGATGTCTCTTATGGACCGCGCGGCTGCCCGCTTGTATCTACAGTGGAAGCCCGCGAGGGAAGAGGCCGCTCTCGGCAGACTAGACGAGCGGCTTCTTCCGGGCCATGACAAAGCCAACTCCTGTGAGCCTCCCATTCCTTCCTGATCTGCTTAAGAGATAGAGAGGGAATGGGACAGGCCATATTCAGCCCGCATTCACAGGCATCGGCATGTGAATCATGCTGATGTCGAGGGAATGCACGGGCGCGGATATGTGACGATGTCTCTCGCTGACGGTTGCGAACTATCTCTCAGAGCGAGGGACATCGACCCTGAAGGCTCCAAAGCATATGCGGCAGTGGCCGGTGCTCCTCTGCACACGATGGCAGTGTTGCAGAGGCGCACCAGGCTGATCTGCTGAAAGATCTGGACCGAGCCCCGGGGGTTTGCATCCCTTGCCGGTCCACGCCTCCACCTAAACACCGGGGGGAAACCAGGCCCGTCCTGGCCCAAGGGCCAGAGACGAGGCCAGTGTGGGGCTACCTGCCCCTCCCTTTTCCCCTTGACTCCGGGGCTGGGCCAACGATGAGACTGAGGCTCCGTCTGTTGGCCCGGTATGTGAACAGTAAAGACACTTTAATAAAATATTCAAGCATGTATGTGTATGTTTTCCTTTGTCTACCAGCTCCGCTTGGGTGATTACTATTGCAGTTTCGAGCTCCTCTTGAGTTCTACTGCCACCAAGTGCCGAGTGTAGCCAGGTCTCCCCTCGTTCTATAAAAGAAAACAGTGTGTAGAGACCTCCACTCGTAGAAACCCCCTCGTGGGTTAAGCGTTGTCAGGTTTTGAAACCTCCGCTAGAGTGAGCTTGGTATAGACATGATCCAACATACATATACATACGAGAATAACCCTCTTGAGCGTTGTCAAGCTGCTTCAGGCGGAGTATCGCTCTGCCGAAGCCTCCGCTCACTCAAACCCTGCTAAGAGTAATACTCTTTTTGCATGAGTGTGGTCAGGTACCTTCCCTGTGTATTTTCATATACACATATGTGAGACCTCCACTCTTGGGAGTTTGTGTGCTAGGGTGAATAGAGCGTTGTCAAGGCTCCCTCTCTGAGAGAGAGGTGTTTTACTGGAGCCTCCGCTCTCTTTAAAAAGCCCCGCTTTGAAGTAGAATTGAGTGTAGCAGGCCTAGGAGGCCTCCTCTCTGCGAAGTCCTCTGTGAAGAGAGACATAAAGAGAATACTTCTTAGCGGTGAATGTGGCAGGTCATTTTTAGACCTTCATTCATGAGAGCTTTTTACTGGGTCGAGTGTTGCTAGGCTCCCTCTACATGAGGGGTTTCTGTTAAGCCTCCACTTCCCAGAAATACAGGCCGGGAGAACACAAGGTTAAGGCAGCTTGTGAACTCTTTCCGTGGACCTGTCACTACAAGCGTTGAGTGTAAAACAAAGTAGGCCTCCCTTCTATGAGAGGGCGTGTATTCCAAGGCCTCCACTCGATAGAGCTTCCTCAGTTGAGCGTCGTCAGGCTTGTTATGTTCGAGAACTTAAAGCCTCCCTCACTGAAAGCTCCGCTTCCGGGTTCTGCTATCACCTGGGTTAATACAGGTGTCTTTCTCGCGAAACGCTTAGAGCACCTTCTTAAATCCACGTTTGTGGTGTTTGCTCACGCAAAGTCTTTGAGCACTCTCTGAAATCCACGCGAGTGGTGAGTGCACTAATCCAGGCACTTAACTAAAATCCATACTTATGGTAAGGTTCCTCCCATAAAGGCAGGTTCCTTTCTCCTACGGACCACGCAGGTAATCCTCCGTGCCCGTTCTTCGAGTTGGTTCCAAAACCCTTAAGTTTTACAACTCCTTCGATAGCACAGTGTAATAGGTCTCCCTCTGTCACAGCCAACAGTACTGAGACCTTCACTCTCACAGTTATAGCAGCTGGCAGGCCCATGAGTGCCTCGCTGACTATCTTTTGGGGGAGTGCAGTCTTCCACTCACCAAAAACTAGTGTTGTAGGCTTCTCTCCTTGGAGATGCAGTCTCGGAGCCTCCACTACACAGAGCTAGATGATAAATGAGAATTTTTCATTATTGGCTCTGACTGTGAGTTTCTGCCTTTCTTGAGCGTCGAGTGTAGTCAGGCCTCCCCTCGCCTAGAGGGTTTTACCTGAGGCCTCCACTCTGAAGAGTTTCCTAGGGAGAGCGTCGTAGGCCTCCTCTCGCTTAGAGAGTCTTTCTGCTGAAGCCTCCCCTCTCCAGAAGCTCCGCTTTCAGGCTCCGCTATCGCCTAGACTGCAAATCTGGTGATCCTCGCTATGCTCAGGACACCTACTCAAAACCACATTTGTGGTGTTTGCTCACGCGAAGTCTTTGGGCATTCTCTAATCCAGATAGCGCTGCTAGCAGGATCGAGTGTCGGGCCTCCTCAGGCCTCACTCTCCAGAAGAGCTCCAAAATGAAGGTATTTCTGTCGCACAGGCTAGTCAGCCTCGCGGATGACCTTCAAGGCTAGAGTGTAGCTAGGTCATGAGACCTCCACTCTCAGAGTTCTTCCTTGCTAAGCACGGAGGTGTGTTAGGCTCCCTCTTCAGAAAGCCTCCACTCTCCAGACTCCACTCAGGCAGTACTGTCGTTTAGGCTGTTCAGCTTCGATGAACGCCTGCAGTGTTGAAGTATAGTAGGTCTTGGGACCTCCACTCTTAGAGTCCTTCTGCTGCTCGCAGAACATTGCCAGCCTCACTCACAGAGTGTTGCCAGGCTTCCTTTCGGCGAAGCCTCCACTCCTCGGGAAATCTCCACTTAGACAGGCCTGCTGCACAGGCTATTCAGCCTCACAGGCCGTCGTCAGTGTCAAGTGTAGTTAGGTCATGAGACCTCCACTTTGTAGATTCCCTCTGAGCAGAAGCTCCACTCGGGTAGTTCGGGTTGCATAGGCTATGCAGCCTCACTGAATACCCCCAGTGTCGAGTATAGGCTTTTTCCTCCGGGCGTGAGTGTAGCCAGGTCTCCCCTCACTGAAGGGCTAGTGAGACCTCCACTCCTAAGAGCTGGTGGACTGAACGTTGTCAGGTTTCCTCTCTTTTTAGAGAGTCTTCTGTGAAGCCTCCGTTCTCCAGAGGCTCCGCCCCCAGTACTTCTAGGCGTGAGTGTAGCCAGGTCTCCCCTCACGGCAGGGTTATTTGAGACCTCCACTCCTAAGAGCTAGTGGATGGAATGTTGTCAGGTTTCCTCTCTTTTAGAGAGTCTTTTATGAAGCCTCCATTCTCCAGAAGCTCCGCTTTCAGTACTTTCAAGCGTGAGTGTAGCCAGGTCTCCCCTCACTGGAGGGTTATTTGAGACCTCCACTCCTAAGAGCTAGTGGATTGAATGTTGTCAGGCTTCCTCTCTTTTAGAGAGTCTTTTATGAAGCCTCCATTCTCCAGAAGCTCCGCTTCCCCATCTATACCTGTAGCACTGAATGTTGTCAGGTCCCTAGAGCAGGCGTTCGCCCTGCCGAGACCTCCTTATGGTCAGGGCGTTTATGAGCTCCTTCACTTAGGGAGCTAAGTGTAGTAGGCTTCCTCTAGGCCTCCACGCTTGAGAGTTGTGTGCACAGGTAGCCGGGCTAGCCGTGGCAGGTCACTGGGCCCCAGCGACTCTCGCTGATGCAGGGGTGATTTCCTTCTTGACTCCTCATTCAGTCAGTTTGATCACCTATCCCTCGGCATGGCGGCGTTGGTATAAGCGTTCCCAAAGTGTCCTAACCAGGACGCAGCGTAGAGTTCCCTCCGGAAGGGAACGTCTCGGGTTACGTATGTAACCTTAGTTCCCTGAGGACAGGGAACGAGACGCTGCGTCTCAGGGCCATGCCTCGGGCCCTGCACAGACCTCCGTCCGACAAAAAGATGGTGTTGTGCTCTCAGGCACCTGCTTTTATACTAGCAGGCGCCTGATGATGATGTCATAGGCTGGCGCCGGCCAGTGTCAAGTTCACTGTCGTTGTTTCATACATTTGTTTCAGAACCGGTCATGCTGAAGGCAGTTCCCAAAGTGTCCTAACCAGGACGCAGCGTCTCGTTCCCTGTCCTCAGGGAACTAAGGTTACATACGTAACCCGAGACGTTTTCTCAAAAACACAACCATGTACATTAATGTTGCTTACATATTATTGTAGCCCAATATGTGCTGATTACAATGTAATCAGACTTTAGCCATTAAAATGTTTTTAAGATACTGAAAAAACAACAAATGTCAGGGCATGTCAAACTTCTTCAGGGCCTCAAAACACCCTCAGGCCCCAGAGGGTTAAAATAATTGAAAAGTGGCCCCAATATTGATCCAAATTATGTGCCCTTAATGAAGTTTAGCTTGTTGTCTTAGCATCTCAGCATCAGGGTTTTAATGCTCTAGTAATTATTCGAATTGTCTGGCAAGTTTATCAATTTAAAAGTGGAACTGTCAGTTGGAGTGCACTATTTAAAAATTAAATCAGATACAGGTAATATTATTACATACAAATTTCATGTTGTGCTGAACCAATGAGGGAAAAAAAATTCACTATGACTTTTTAGTCATGACAAATCATTAAATCACATCATGTCAAGTTTGACAATTTTCTTGCAGCATGATGACAATAAACCACCCATGAATTGGTCTGACTGACTCACATGACAAATATATGACTTAAAACACAAACTCAGCAATATAAAATGACTGATATCTCTTTCGTAACTCAGAATGTATCTATCCATGAAATGTCTCAGTGGTCAGTTCTCGCTTAGTTGTCTCAGTAGTCTGCTCTTGAAATGTCTCTGTAGCTTGTTCTGTTTTTCCCAAAGAACCATCTTGAGTTTGAAGATTGTAAAGTTACGTCTCTCTCTCTGAAGTAGTGTTGTCACGATACTGGAATTTCTAACTTCGATACGATACCTTGAAAAATATCGATATTCGATACCATTTTCTATACCACAGAGAAAAAAACTGCCACAATATTAAAGGGGTAAATTTCTTTTTTAATTTAAAGATAAATATAACAAGATAACATGACAATGAGGAATGTGCAAATGTACACTGCTACAGCCCTGTTCAGCTTCTTAGCTTCATTTGAGTTTGTTTCATACTTCATCTGCTGTTCAATTACAAATATAGCTGGTAGTGTAGGTTGTGAGTGTGTTGTTTTTGTTGTTTAACATTTTTTTTTTTAGACCACACTTTTAAAATGAACTGAACTATAACTAATCTTAGAATTTAAGTTAATGGTAATAGATATTTGTTAACATTAGTTAACATGACTAAACAACGAAAAATGCTTCCAAAAAATGTATTAATCTTAGTTAAAAGTTAATTTAAACTAACATTTACTAATACATGAACTAATTAAAATAGTTTTATTGGACCAGAGCTAACATGATCAGTTGTAATTTTATTACCTACCGTTATCAAAAATCTAAATATACTGTAACAAATGCATTGCTCGTCGTTCATAAATGCTGGTTAATACATTAACATTATTTGATGAACGGATTTTATTGCCAGATTCACATATAATCACCGATCCATGCAAACGTGCAAGCATCACACGCGAAAACAATGCTCAGTTGCTCACAAGATCGACATTAAGACAAATTGCATTATTTAAATATAATTTTTTTTTTAAATAAAGTTAAATAAGTACACGTTAATTTACATTTGACCAGTTGATGTATTTACTTGTCTAAGATTCCTCAATCAGATTATATTAACGAATTACGGTGAAAAAACAAGACTCATTTCAGCTAGGCAATCTTATTTAATGATTCAGTAATGTTAAAATGAGAACAGTTACCAACCTCTCGAAATTCTTTATATAGATCCAGGTGTCTGTCTTTCAGGTGCTTTGCGAAATTAGTAGTGTAGCGTCTTTTGTTAGCACTGCTCTGTAGCAACTCTTTACGTTTACATATTGGCTTGCTTGTATACTTCGGCTTTCCGTGTTCATTTGCTTTATATCCAAAATATTTCCAGATAGCACTGCTGCTGTGTTCTTTATCAGCCAAAGCCGCATTCGCCTTTCTATTCGCTTCACTTATGCTATTTATCCAGAGCGATTGAGACGAGACCGGCACTGCGGTCACGTGTGGTGTTTGTCGCGCCTTTTGGAGAGAAGTGAAAGTGACAGCTCGGCTAGTATCGATACTTTGGGGAATTAGTATTGGTACCGTTCAGATATTTCAGTATCGATATTTATCGAAATATCGATATTTTTGACAACACTACTCTGAAGTTCCCTGAAGTTCCTGTTATTCTGTCAGCCATTTGTTTGTCGACACAAACCGTCCCCTTATGATAAGGCTCAAACCTCTCAGCAAATTTCTCGAAGGTCGCCCACAGACTTGATCTGCGAAAACACAAAAACAAGAGATGGGAAAACAGAGACTGTTCTTTTGAAAACCAAGATTGTTCAAACTGTGTTGGAATTATTTTGACTCCATTATAACCTCGATAGATAAACGAAAAACATAGAGACCATCTGGTAACTAGACTGTAGTCCGGTGAAAGCTAATCATCGTAGCCCCCCACCCGCCATATCTTTATCATGAGGTTGGCCCCCAAGTCACTGAAAGACAAGGCTTTTCTCATGACTCCTTTCTACAGCATTTGCCAGGTCTCATTTAAAATTAATGAGCAAATTCACAATGTCTAATATGTATCAATTTTGCTTGGGGTTGCTAATGATAAACTCTTATTTTTAGCACAATTTTATGTCCGCCCCCCTCTGGAGGTGTTTTTTTTTTTTTTTTTTTTTTTTTTTTTTTTTTTTACACATCTTAAAGCCTGAATTTAAAAACCAATCGATGTATCAGAAGAAAATTTGAATTAAGTGCACACTTGCCATAGCAAGATCTCTCTTAGCAACTTTTGACCTCCAGCCAAAACTGAGCCGATAATTCATTTCATGCACAGACCGAAAAGCACGTCTAACCATGTTAGCCCTGACATACCACATTTACCAGTATAATCTCAGAGTGTGATTAACTTTTTCAAATGACGAATGTCATTGTTGGTACTATAAAAATCCAATGAAGTCCACAGACTTCCTGACATACCTGACCATTAAAGTGTTTTCCCTATGGTCAGAATCAGTATTGCCTGATGTTCCCCTCTGGGAATGATATCTCAAACCAATATTTAACTATTAAGACAGCAGTGGCTATTAATAGTGAAAATTTTGCCAACTATAACCAAAACATCTTAATAACCCTGGCATTTTATAAAGAGTTATTAAATCATAAATTCACAAAACAGCCCTGGTGGTGCAGGTCTTCCCAATTAAATAGAATAGGATTGCTAAATTGTGTTTTTGACATTACGCATCCATTAGGGATGTTTTATTAACAAATTTCGGGAGGAGCTCACGCAGATAATTAACACGGCCAATTCACCATCAGCAATCACACTCCCTATCCAATCACTCTCCCTATCCAATCACTACAGTCCCTTTAAATAACCAAGCAGTCCTACCTTCACTTATCTCTGATTTCAGCATTGGCACACCCAATTGCCACAACATGTCCGAGATTCACTCGTCCTCCGAGGATTATTCCTCAGACACCGATCATCCTGCAGCTCCTCCAGCCTCCATCCAGGTCACCGCTCAGGCCACCAGCGCTCCGCAGGATCCACCAATCGAGTCCGCAGCTGCATCACGGGGCCGCAGGCCCTCACGCACCGCCGCTGCTCGCACCCCGAGACGCCAGCTCACGCCGTCTCCACCACCTTCCAGACGTCGGGCATCTTCCCCAGCGTCCTCCTACGGTTCAGCCTTCTCCTGCACCCCGGCCAATGAAAAATGGGTAGCTGAGCTTTGCAAGGCGCTCACCAGCGCCGGCGTCGTCTTTACACGCCGTTCCTCTAAAGCGGATCTCCTCGCCCTCTACTCATCTCTCCAACAGCAGGAAAAACCTAAATCTACCCCTCCCACCAGGGCTTCAGGCAGAGCGCGCTCAGGCCGCAGCGCCCCCTACTCCACGTCAGGACGCAGCAGAAGGCCGTCACCGAGTTTGGGCCACGCCCCGGACACCGCAGTCTCCAGCCATGGCCACCCTGCTCGACCTTCGAAGCGGGAGCGCGCTGCTCATGCTGGCAGAGAGCCAGCCATCGCCTCCACGAGCCGCCGCAGCAGCACGAACTCGCCCACTCCAGTGGCCGATTCCCGTCCGCAACCCGTGCCTCTCCTTTCTCTCCCCTTATCATGGCCCGCAGCTCCGCCTTCCGCTCATAGCACGAGCATTCCCCCGCTCATGCCACAAGCACCGGTGCCCCTTATTCCCCCTCTCTTCCCCCCTCCCTTTCCCGTTTCAGGAGACGGCCGCAGCTCAGGCTTACCGCCACAATCAGTCCCTGCAGCCACTTTCCCTCCTCCCCAGGCCCGTCCTCCCTTCTCTTTGGCCTCAGCCACACCACTTCCAGCCCCGTCAAACGCTTTAGCACAGGAACCTCCCCCAGTTCCCAACTCCATCATGACCCAGATACTAGCAGGTGCGGATGTTGATCTTTTCACCCTCTTGTCACCTATCTTACCATCACCAGCCGATCGCCAAATCAACTGTGGCGATTTTTCAGTCACTTTAAAAAATTCAGCACCCGTCCAGTCACGCATTCTGTCATTTGCCGAGTTTACCATCGCCTTAACCCGTTACGCAGAAGTCATCTGCACACAGGAGACGCGAGCTCAGCGACTACCTTTCAATAATCGCTGAACTCGCCCTGTCATATGGAGGTTCCCACTTTTACACTTATCATAAGATGTTCGCCGCAAAATGTGCCATCCGCGTAGCCCAGTGAAACCAGTGTCCTTATTGGGGAGCTCTGGACACCAAGCTCCATAACAGAGTGTTCCTGGGCTGCCGTAACATCTCTTGCGCGGTTTGCCATTCTTTTTCCCACCTCACCTCCAGCTGCCCCTTCACCAATCCATCCATCCCTCCCGACCCCGAACCATCCCAACCCAAATCCACGAGCTACGTCCCACGTCTCATGGAGACCTCAGTTACCCCTACTCCCACACTTCGCCGCCACCCTTCTTCCTCCAGCAACCAAGTCTGCTCCGACTTTAATAACGGCAGGTGCACCAGACAGCGCTGTCGTTTTATGCATGTGTGCAATTTTTGTGGCGGCGCTCATGCACGTCTAGTCTGCCCTGTCTATAAAGCTGCAAATAAAAACCAAAAAAGTTATTTATCGACTCCTGTAAATGTTTCCCGCTTATCTGCTGAATTGCTTCATCACCCTGACCCTCATTTTGTATGTTATGTTCTTTCAGGTCTCACACATGGATTCCACCCCGGCGTCCTGAGCCTCCCCTCCCAAAACCTCATCTGCTCAAATCTCCACTCCGCTCTCACCGAACCCGAAATAGTGGACGGCCTAATCAAAAAAGAAATAGACTCAAATTTCATGATAGGCCCCTTTTCTGTCCCCCCCTTTAGCATCTATCGAGTCAGTGTCACGTGAAGGAAGAGGTCTGGGTCCAGGTGCAGGGTAAGTAAACTTTAATATAACAAAACACAAACATAAACCAAAAAGGCCAACACGGCACAATCAAACATTAACTCAAACATAAACTGAACAAAACAAGAAACACGGTCAAGAGCCAAGATCTAGAATACAAAATACACAGAAACAAACCATACTGAAAACAATGCAGCCAGAAAGAGTAGTGGGAAATGAGAGTTCTTATAGAAAAGTCCAAATGGTGAACAGCTGTGAGTGAATCAGTGTTAATGACAAAACAGACGTGAATACTTAGGAAAGCGGCTTCCAGACGTTCCCAAAACAAAAACATAAAATCTGGAGGGAGGAGGAACGGTGGAAGGTGTATCAGGGGGAGGGATGGCGGGCCAGGCCCGTGCAGCGGAGGAACGTGGGTGGACACTGCCGCCAGAGGAATGTGAGCTGACCTCGCCGCCAGTGGAACGTCCGCGGGCCCCGCAGCCAGAGGAATGCGAGCTGGCCCTGCAGCCAGGGGAACAGGAACAGAGAGCGCGGTCACCGCCACGTCCGGAACAGAGAGAACGGCCACCGCCGCATCCGGAAAGGAGAGAGCGGTCACCGCCGCGTCCGGAACAGAGAGAGCGGTCACCGCCGCGTCCGGAACAGAGAGAGCGGTCACCGCCGCGTCCGGAACAGAGAGAGCGGCCACCGCCGCGTCCGGAACAGAGAGAGCGGCCACCGCCGCGTCCGGAACAGAGAGAGCGGCCACCGCCGCGTCCGGAACAGAGAGAGCGGTCACCGCCGCGTCCGGAACAGAGAGAGCGGCCACCGCCGCGTCCGGAACAGAGAGAGCGGCCACCGCCGCGTCCGGAACAGAGAGAGCGGCCACCGCCGCGTCCGGAACAGAGAGAGCGGCCACCGCCGCGTCCGGAACAGAGAGAGCGGTCACCGCCGCGTCCGGAACAGAGAGAGCGGTCACCGCCGCGTCCGGAACAGAGAGAGCGGTCACCGCCGCGTCCGGAACAGAGAGAGCGGTCACCGCCGCGTCCGGAACAGAGAGAGCGGTCACCGCCGCGTCCGGAAAAGAGAGAGCGGTCACCGCCGCGTCCGGAACAGAGAGAGCGGTCACCGCCGCGTCCGGAACAGAGAGCGCGGTCACCGCCGCATCAGGAACATCACCAGCGGTCACCGCCGCATCAGGAATAGGAATAGCGATCACCGCCGCTTTGGGGACCGAGATAGTGGACGCCGCCACCTTCACGCAAAACAGCGTCTCCATCCCCGCGGCAAAGCAGGGGCGCGTCCGCGCAGCCTCGGCGCCACGGGCATCCATCGCCGCCAGGCAGGCGTAGATGCATTCAAAACGAGCGGCCGACGCCGCCTCGAAAGACATCCCCGCCGTCTCGGGAACAGAACGGGGGGACACCGCCTCCTTGAAAAAAAAATTCCTCCCCGCTGGACCCATCTTTGCTGGCTGCATTCTGTCACGTGACGGAAGAGGTCTGGGTCCAGGTGCAGGGTAAGTAAACTTTAATATAACAAAACACAAACATAAACCAAAAAGGCCAACACGGCACAATCAAACATTAACTCAAACATAAACTGAACAAAACAAGAAACACGGTCAAGAGCCAAGATCTAGAATACAAAATACACAGAAACAAACCATACTGAAAACAATGCAGCCAGAAAGAGTAGTGGGAAATGAGAGTTCTTATAGAAAAGTCCAAATGGTGAACAGCTGTGAGTGAATCAGTGTTAATGACAAAACAGACGTGAATACTTAGGAAAGTGCTGTGCAGGGAAGGGAAAACAGCGACCTCAGGTGGCTGAGGGAAGCCCCACAGCCCAGATCATGACAGTCAGCCCCATCGGCGTTGCCACCAGAAAAATTCTCAGGCAAAAAACGCCTCATAATTGATCTTTCATCTCCGCAGAATTCCCCATTCCCTAGCATTAACAGCCTCATTCCGCTCGAAGAGTTTTCTCTTCACTATCACGACGTCAACCAAGCCACTACCTTGATTAAAAAGGCAAGTCGCGGTGCTTTGGTTGGCCAAAGTCGACATTACTTCCGCTTTCAAAGTTATGCCCATCCACCCAGATTTCTGGCACTTATTTGGCATTCGCTGAAAAAACGAATTCTATTTCGCCGTCCGCCTCACATTCGGTTGCAAAAGCAGTCCAAAAATCTTCGACACGCTGTCGGAGGCAATTTGCTGGATTCTCTCCAACAATTACAATTTACCCTATCTGATCCATCTTTTAGACGATTTCTTAATCATCTCACCCCCAGATTCCGTCCCAGCCGCACACCTCTTGACAACCCAAAAGCTTTTCTCAGAGCTCAGGATTCCCCTCGCCCAAGACACTTCCATCGATTTGGAAATTCCTGGCTTCCCTGCCCAAAGAAAAGATTGACAGAACGATTCTAGTAGCTTCCACTCTGTTAACGAACTCTAGCTGTACAAAACGCGAGCTGTTATCCATTCTGGGTCATCTAAATTTCGCAATGCGCATCATCCCACAAGGCCGCCCCTTTATTTCCCATCTCCTCTCCATCTCCGTATTTCCATAACTGATTCTTGCCGCAACGAGCTCAGCTTATGGATTTCCTTCCTTAAACAGTGGAACGGCTTATCGTTCTTTTACAGCAATTTGGTTTCTTCCCCAATCAATATCGAATTATATACCGACGCCGCCCCCTCCGTCGGCTTCGGAGGTTTTCCTCCAGAGATTTGCCCCTCCAGCTATCATCCTCAGCGCTATTTGAGCTTTACCCATTAGTGGCCGCAGCTTCCCTATGGGGCAAAGAATGGTCCGCCACCAGCATCGTCGTCCACTGCGACAACGAAGCTACTGTGCACTGCATTAACAAAGGCCGTTCCCACTCCCCCGCCCTCATGCCTTTGCTCAGACGTTTGATTTGGATTTCAGCTTGTGACCAATTTATCATAACTGCAAAACACATCCCCGGGTCAAAGAATCAAGTCGCTGACTCTCTCTCTCGTTTTGCTTTTCAGAAATTCAGATCGCTGGCTCCAGAGGCGGACCCGCTCCCAACCCCAGTCCCTCCTTATTCAGAACTGATATTCCCGTAAACCACCCCCTAAGGCCTCTTCTCGAAGCATCCATCAACTCCATTCTCCAAGCAGTCTCCCCTAGGACTCTCCAATCCTATCTTACAGCATGGAAATGCTTTAAAACTTTCCACGCCGCCTACAGTTTACCTTTCCCCGATTTTTCCCTGCTCAATGTCTCCTCATTTATCTCCCATCTCAACTCCAATAAAAAACTCCAAGCCAGTTCCATTAAAGGATACCTAAGCGGAGTCCAGTTTTTCCACAAATTGTTATACGGCTCGCCTTCACCCCATATTTCTAATTCTCAGACATCCCTCCTCATCAAAGGTATACAAAAAACCCAGCCCAGCCACCCAGACCCCAGACAACCCATCACCCTAAAGATCCTGACCAAATGCATCTCCACCCTCCGTAAAGGTTACCATTCTATTCATACCGCCCGCACATTAGACACAATGTTTATCCTGGCTTTTTTCGGTTTTCTCAGATGCTCTGAACTCACCATTACACCTAGCTTCAACCCAGCTATCCACCCTACCATCTCCGATCTAGCAGTTCTAGACGGCGAAACCATCTCTTACTTCATAAAGCAAAGTAAGACAGACCAAACTAAGAAAGGCCATTATATATATATATCTTTAACCTTCAATCACCCCTCCAACCTTTCCAAACCCTCCTAGCTTTCCTTCAGCTCAGGAAATCCCAATCCAGACTCCCCTCCGACCCTCTCTTTATAGATGATTCCAACCGCCCCGCCACACGCTTCTGGTTCCAAAAGCACCTCAAATCCATTTTGCTTCTCTCTGGCACCCCAGCTGACAATTTCTCCAGTCATTCATTCCGCATAGGCGCAGCAACCACAGCCGCCCAAAAAGGTCTCTCCCAACAGCAGATCCAAGCACTCGGCCGGTGGTCGTCAGAAGATTTCAAGAGCTACATCCGATCAGACCGCGCCTTCATCAAAGAAACCCATCAAACCCTAATCAGCCAACCCGTTTTAGCGCCAGCTCACCCCCGTCCACGCCATCTCTAGCCCCCGCTGGAGCCCCCCGCTTATTCCCCTTATGCACAGCAGTGCACGCCCCCGCTTTTCCTCTCAAGCACAGCAACGCATGGCTCCTGTTCAAGCCCCCACTTATTTCCCTACGCGCAGTAATGTGCGCCCCCGCTGGAGCCCCCTGTGCACAGCAATGCTCGCCCCCGCTTTTCCTCTCACGCTCAGCAACGCATGGCTCCTGTTGAAGCCCCCGATTATTTCCCTACGCGCAGCAACGCGCCCCCACTGGAGCCCCCCGCTTATTCCCCTTATGCACAGCAGTGCACGCCCCCGCTTTTCCTCTCACGCACAGCAACGCATGGCTCCTGTTCAAGCCCCCGCTTATTTCCCTACGCGCAGTAATGCACGCCCCCGCTGGAGCCCCCCATGCACAGCAGTGCTCGCCCCCGCTTTTCCTCTCACGCTCAGCAACGCTTGGCTCCTGTTGAAGCCCCCGCTTATTCCCTATACGTGCAGCAATGCAAAGCCCCGCTGCAGCCACCGCCTTTTTTCCCCACGCAACAGCAATGCTCGCTCCCTCGAGAGCACCATTCATAATTCCCACCTGCCTCAAGTTTCACTCCCGCAAAAAGCTTTCTTCTTTATCTACCCCAACAATGCCCGCAGAAGCTCCTCCCATACTCTGTCTACTTCTAAACGTCCAGCATCCCTCCAACCAAGTTAAGCTTTTTTGGGGGGATATCTGGCTGCTGTCCTGCAGTTATTTTGCACTTTGGGGGAGCGCTATTGGGGAATGACTACCGAGCTTGGAGCCCTCTCCCGGACAGCACGCCAAACACTCTTAACTTTTACGCCGTTTATTATATGTAAGAGCGAACTCGTGAAACTACTTCCGAATATTTCCTAAAAATCCCCTCGCCCATATTGTTTAAACATGAACAAATTAAAAATGCCTGAGTGAAGGACACACACTGTGAATCTGTGTGAACTGAAAAGGAAGCAAGGTTCGGAGCCTGTTATCCATCTGATAATTTAGAATCAATCAAATCCACAGATTTGCATCTTTGCTTAATCTGTGAGCAGTGAGTGAGGTGTTTCTGCGCGCAGAGGACATGCCTGAGCAGTGAAGATTTCTGCCGTTCATGCGGTGGCAACCGCAGCTGCCTGGTCAGCAAGGGTTCATCCATCTCACCTCTTAGTGAGGAAACCACTCTGCTGCCAACCTGCTCCAAAGTCCTGCACAACACCACCAAAGGCATAACGGGAGTCCATGTAGATTTCAGCATTTCAGCTGTTTTGCCATTTGCCAACTCACATTTTAGAGCAACCAAATTAACTGACACTAAGACTTTTAGTCTGTTGTTTCCACTCAACCTGCCTTGCATTCCCCATTGTTCACAAAAGATGAACAGCACAGAAAAATCAAATTAGAATTTAGAGTTCCAAATTGTCTAACTAAATAAAAAATTTCTTCATGAGCTCTGCACCATCTTGACCATCTGGCTTAATCGTGAGACTGCCTCATTCAAAATATGCCATTGTCCTTCCTTAGAAGGCCAACTTCCCTCATCTGGAAAGCGCCGATACACTGCATTAGCAATGATCATTAACGCCTCCGTCAAGAGATTCCGCTTCAGTTTTCACACCAGCTCAGACGACTGGATCATTACAGAGATCTAAGAAATGCATGCTATCGACACCATCCACTCTGACCTGATTTGCTCCCTGATCGTAAAGGCGCACGAGCCAACGGTCAAGAGGTTCACCCGATTTTAGTTTCATTCGCTCTCTAATATCTGACAGTTCACCAAGCGTGTAATCTTCCATTACATCTTGCCTGTTGTTACCTAGCGCTCCCTGCACTAATCTCCTTCTCTGAATAGGTTTAACCTGAATAGCTGGAGGGTCGATTTCAGATCCCTCATCTGGACCAACATCTTCTTCTGGTACAGTATTATAATCATCATCAGAATCCCAAATATTCCCATCCCAAGTGGATGGGTCCCACCCTTCTGCATTTGCGGTAGCTACAAACGCTCGTACCTTACGTACATTTGGTTTATGTTTCTTTTTGGCATTAACTTTGGCTACCTGAAGAGCAGCTTTTTCTGCCACACCAGTCATCTGACTAAGACGCTGGCGTAAAATTTCTGCTTGACCTTGCGCTAATGAGGCGCGCCCTAAGGCATCAGACATTTCTTTCATCAAATTTTCATTCTCTCTAACTTTCTGATCTGCCCGCTCATTCTGCTTTCTGTAAGCAGTTAACACGATCCACAAGCGGCTCTGCAAGCCCTTCAAGGGATCCTTTTCTGAGACACCAACCTTTTTCAAGCATGTTTCAACTTGATGCGGGTCGGCATCCCTCAGTGCAGCAGATCAACACTGAGGTAACCCTCCGCCCTTTCTGAGTTCTCTGGCCACTGACTCATACAAAGTGTCATCCCACTCGGGAAGCACATCAGGCTCGGGCTCCTTCACTTTCTTACAAAACATTTCATCAAAATACCCTCAATCAAAACACCCTTGAAACCTTCTCTTGTCTAACACCAAAATCACTTTAAACGTCTCACAAAATTCTTTTGATTCTGCCGACAACGCCAATAATGTTTTAGTATGGTTTCTGAAAAATTCAAGGTGAGACAAAGTGTGGTGTGTATCGACAAGAGGAGGTGCCAATAAAAGGTCCGTTCACCATACTAATCAAACAGTTCAACTGTTTATTGATGTAAAATACAGCTGATCAAATTATAATAATAATAGTCAATACTGATATCAATAATAATCAACAAGTAAAAGCATAAAAGGATAGACAAAGCTGGATAGTTATATGCTGAACCCCAAGCAGAAGAATAAAGACCATATTTACAACTCAGAGACGTGCCATCATCTCCACTCTCTAAGACTGGGGAGCCCGTTGCAGTCACCGTGGAAGACCAACACGTATGTCCGAGAAATGCCGGGCGATGTGCACTGATCCCACGGCTGAGCTTCCACTGTGCCAACAAAAAGCCCCATCTTTTATACTTTAAATTTGGGTGCAGTTAAGACAACCTCCAAGTGAGAGAGAGAGTCAAGTTGATCAGGCTCGACCATCTCCCCACCTGGGTGCACGTCATTTTGATTTCAAGAAATTATGGCGCGTCCCTCAGTATCTCAAGCGTCTGTTACCATGGCCTCGTGCTCATAGAACGTCACAATAAACGGTTTGTTCTAGACTAGTATAAACTTGTCTGAAGACCAAGGCCAATGCTTTCCCAGGAGACCAGGTGTTTTTGGGAGGATAGTGGCGCCGAGTTATACCAATTGGTTACCATGACCTCCAAACTCACAACTCACACTCCCCCTATTCTCCATCTCCGTTGAGCGCACAGAAGCACAAAATGCCAGTGCACAGAGGCCCATCTATTACACCATTATTGTCAAAATAGCTGGCAACAAAAGTGAGTACACCCTAAGTAAACTTGTCCAAAGTGTCAATATTTTGTGTAAGGCATAATGTGTAAGGGGTGACGTCACTTCCTGTTTGTCATAGCGCATGCATTGAGTTGAAGCTCCGTCAAGTCAAATCTAAAATCAATTCTATACACTATAATTTTTGTTTTTCATAACATGTGAATATACCCCTTGTTGTATTCTACAACAAAAACAATCGGAACGCTTTGCTATAATTAGTTTTTATTTTGATTTCCCGAGTCCGCTACTAGCTTATAGCCCGTTTAGCATCGCCAGCGTGGTTGCGGCTAATCTTGCATACATTGTTTACTCAATATTCACACACATTTCAATTGTTTACTCACTGTTACTTGCTTTAATGGCAAATTTGTGTCTACCTCTGAGTGCAGGTGAAGACACGTTCGAGCTGCATTCGGTGCAGCTTGAGCTGGAGGCCGTGGATAAGCATATCCATGGGTTGCTGGCCAGGCAGGCTGAGCTGCGGCAGCGGAAAACCGCACTCGAATCTTCCCGGGTAAGTATACAGCGCGATACTAACACTTCCACCACCTCTACTCCATGTTTTTCTCTGCACAGGTCCTGCGCACCCAGGACGCAATCTTCCCAGATGTCCTTCACTCCGGCACCGGGACTCCACGGACCCTGGGTGCAGCAGCAGCGGAAGACGCGAGCCAGGTCCCGGTCGAGGACATCTCCCCCTCGGCCGCCTCAGGTCTTCGAGATCTCCACCCGGAACCGCTTCGCTCCCCTCCGCGAGACGGAACGCAACACTGTGATCGTCGCAGACTCCATCGTCCGGTACGTTCGTTCTAACTTAGCCAACGGTAAAGTGCACACAGTTTTTCTGGTGCTCGCGTTCTCGATGTTTCTGCACAGATACTTGCAATCCTGAAGGACGACGTGAGCATCGACGCGAACGTTCTGCACACGGGGGTGAACGACGTCAGGCTGCGGCAGACGGAGGTCTTGAAGAGGGACTTCAGGAGCCTGATCGAGATGGTACGCAGCACATCGCCCGCGACAAAGATTATCGTGTCAGGACTGCTTCCCACGCATCGACGTGGACATGAAAGGTTCAGTAGACTTTTTGCTCTAAATGAATGGTTGTTGTCATGGTGTAAAGAACAGAAACTGCTCTTTGTTAATAATTGGAATCTTTTCTGGGAGCGCCCTAGGCTTTTCCGAGCTGATGGCCTCCACCCCAGCAGAGTCGGAGCAGAACTCCTGTCGGACAACATTTCCAGGACGTTACGCTCCATTTGACTAGTAAGCAAATCTTCAAATAATTGTGATGATGGCTTTTGTTCTGCACATTTAAACAATAGTACTGGTGCTGTCCAGTCTATAAAGGCTGTGTCTGTTCCTCGAATAGTGAGGTCAAAACAAAAATTTAATACAGGATCTAGAAAAAATCTAATCCTGATTAAATCAGAAAATTGCATAATAAATGAACAAAAACAATTTTTAAAGTTTGGGCTCCTAAACATTAGATCACTCGCACCCAAAGCAGTTATTGTTAATGAAATGATCACAGATACCTGGTGTGACGAGTCGGCTGCCTCCCCCCTAATTATCATCACCACCCCTGTCCCTTATTCGGGAGGGGCGTGGAAACATCTCGGCCTGGCGGCGTGTGATGAGGAGCACCTGAATGGAATGAAGCCTCATCACCGCCGCTGTTTAAATGCCGAGCGCGCCTCTCCTCAGGAGACCGGTCTCTCCCTCGTGCATGCACGCTGGTGTCCTCGCAGGTCCAGGAAGGGGTGAAGAGGGAACCAGCGCCGCCAGGAAGACGAGCTGCCGGACCCGCGGTCCGGACGATGACCGCACAGACGTTACGGCCGACGGGCCAGGATGCCGGGTCGTTTTATCCTTCGACAGTGACCGTAGGCAGAGGAGGACGTCGCAGGCCAGAGAAGCCGCCGCCCCTTTCGCCCCGGACCTAAGCGGGGAACGCATGCGGCCGCCAGACTCCGCCCCTTTCCTGGACCCTTCCCTTGTTCCTCCGTCACGGAACCCCAGCACTCGAGGACACCAGATCCCCTTTTTATTTGGACACTTTATTTCCCCCTTTGGACACTTTTCTCTTACTTTCTGTTTAATAAAAGCCTCTCCGAGGCCTGACGCCACACCCACTGTGTCTGTCGTTGGCTCCTCCCGACACACTGGCTGAAACCTGAAACCTGGCTAAAACCAAACGATTATATTGGTCTGAGTCTACTCCACCAAACTACTGTTATAAACATGAGCCCCATCAGATTGGTCGTGGCGGTGGTGTTGCAATAATATATAGCGATATTTTCAATGTTACTCAGAAAACAGTACAGGTTTACTTCATTTAAAGTACTTCTACTTAATGTTACTCTGTCGGATATGCAAAATAAATCTCTCCTATCTCTTGCTCTGGCTACTGTGTATAGACCGCCAGGGCTGTATACAGATTTCCTAAAAGAATTTGCATATTTCCTTTCAGACCTATTGGTTCATTTTGATAAAGCATTAATTGTTGGAGATTTTAACATTCATGTTGATAATACAAATGATGCATTAGGACTTGCGTTTACTGACCTATTAAACTCTTTTGGAGTCAAGCAAAAATGTCACCGGGCCCACTCATCGTTTTAATCATACCTTAGATTTAATTTTATCGCATGGACTTGATCTTACTGATATAGATACCGTACCTCAAAGCGATGATGTTACCGATCATTTTCTAGTATCGTACATGCTGCGTATTACTGATATTAAGTATATAGCTTTGCGCTATCGTCTGGGCAGAACTATTGTTCCTGCTACCAAAGATAGGTTCACAAATAACCTGCCTGATTTATCTCAGCTGCTCTGTGTACCCATAAATACACATGAACTAGACCAGGGGTTTTCAAACCTGTCCTGGAGCCTCCCCTGCCCTGCACATTTTGTATGTCTCCCTTATTAGGCACACCCAATTCAGGTCTTGCAGTCTCTACTAATGAGCTGATGATTTGAATCAGGTGTATTAGATGAGAGAGACAAGCAAAATGTGCAGGGCAGGGGAGGCTCCAGGACAGGTTTGAAAACCCCTGAACTAGACAAAATGACTAGTAACATGGGCACTATCTTCTCTAATACATTAGAAGCTGTTGCCCCATCAAGCTAAAAAAGGTTAGAGAAAAACGTACGGCGCCATGGTACAACAGTAATACCCATTCTCTCAAAAAAGGAACTCGTAATCTTGAGCGTAAATGGAGAAAAACTAACTTGGAAGTTTTTAGAATTGCGTGGAAAAACAGTATGTCCAGCTATAGACAGGCTTTAAAAGCTGCTAAAGCCAAGCACATCCACCAACTCATAAAAAAACCCAAAACAATCCAAGGTTTTTATTTAGCACAGTGGCTAAATTAACAAATAACCAGACGCCACCTGACCTAAATATTCCGGCACAGTTTAGTGACTTTCTTTACTGATAAAATAGACAACATTAGAAATACAATAACAAATATAGATACTACAGCATCTGATACTTCAGCATCAATCATTGCACCCGAAGAAAAACTGCAGTGCTTTACAACTATAGAACAGGAAGAATTAAATAAACTTATTACTGTATCTAAACCAACAACATGCCTATTAGACCCTGTACCCACTAAATTACTAAATTATGTTTTATTAACAAAGTTCGGGAGGAGCGTGTCAGATACTTAGCCTAATTAACACAAGAGGAACGCACTCAAGTTAATCTACGCCAGGTATAAATACAGCTGACTCACCTCTACCCATTTGATGGTTTATCAGCATTCGGTTTGCACCTTTTGCCACTACATCACAGACTCAACTTTTCCCATCCAAACAAGACCTTTACTTAGGATTTACAGGCTTCATTGCGGTCGCTGCTCTCTGCTCGACCAGCCACACGCTCTCCATGACGCCGCGGCTTAACCTCGCCTCCATCAGCGTCACTTCCAAACTTCTCCCCCGGCATCCTCCTATTATTCAGCTGTGCCAACAATTCCTCCGATCAGAAAGTGGATTGTATTTACGCCTGAGGCAAACGCTGATTAATTTCGGCACACCGTCCTTGTGGAGGGTAAACAAAGCGAATCCGTACGATCTAAGTTATTCATCTCCCTGCAATCAGCCAACCTCACTCGTAAAAACACTCCAGCAGGACTGCCAATATTTCGAGCAAAGCTCGCAAGCCCTGTACTCCCCTCGTTCGAGACCACCATCGCCCTGCACAAGACCCAGTTCTCCTGGGTCGCAGCGACAGGCCTTCAATGAGCCCCAGCCGCGCCCCCAAATCTCACCTCAGCAAAGCTATGGGATTTTTTTTGTGCCAATAATAATGAACGTAACTTTATAAAACTGAACGTAACTTTCCAAGAAACGATCAAAAATACGCCACTGCAAAAGAAGAAAAACAAAATGAAAATGAAAAAATGAACTCAGTCGCACGAATTTAACATGCTCTTCAAATATGCTTCATTCTTTGTTAATGATTTTCAAAGAATCGTTTTCGCGAATCATGGATTTTGAATGTGTTGCCACAGCTTTCGCTTACGCTTCGCAAATTTTCGTTTGCTGTTTTGGCACAAACCTCTCGTGGGGGCGGGCTTAACAGCGATCTACTCTGATTGGCTAATGAGCTTTTGATTGACAGTTGCTTTTGACCTGGATGCACAGACGGTGACGTCCGTGGCGCGCATATTGGAAAGTTGCTGTGGTGTGCAATACGTCGTGCTTTGTTTATATTAAGTATTAATGTTATTAGTATTTCACCTACGGTCGTCTCTTAGTGTCTACAGATGAGTTCCCAGGAGAGACACGGAATGGCATCATCTTCCACCTCAGCTTGTCCCTCAGGGCAGCTTGAAGGGGACGTTCTAAAACGCTTAACGTGGCTTACGTACGTAAAAAACGACCAGGAATCCCCAAATTTTTGTCAAACCACTTGTAACAAACACTAACTACTATCAAAAGAATGAGCCCTTATTCCACAGATAAGGTGAATAAAATCACGTTAAGCGTTTTCTCCCCCGTAGAAGCCCATTATAAAAAAACAGTTTAACGTGGTTTAATTGACCTCAACAGAGACCAGGGAAGAGCAAACTTCTGTCAAATTTTACTTATAATAAATGCTTGCTGCTGTCAAAAGAATGAGCTCTTATTCAGCATATAAAGTGATCGCCTCCCATAGAAGTTCATTAAAAAAAACGCTTTAACGGAGACAATGACCGGGAAAAAAAAACAAATTTCTGTCAAACGTTACATATAATAAACACTTGCTGATTTCAAAAGAATGAAATCTCATTCAGCAAATAAAGTGAATATATCACGTTAAGCGTCCCCCATATAGATCTCCATAAGGAAACAGCTTAACGTGATTTGACGTATCTTAACAACGACTCGGGAAAACCAAATTTCTGTCAAATGTTACATAATAAACACTATAGCTGCTGTTAAAGGAATGAGCTCTTATTCAATATAGTGAATAATATGTTACGCGTTATTCCCCATAGAAAAAAAAGTCAAAAGATGCTGTCAAAAGAACATGCATAAAGAAAATAATATCAACTACTCGTTCCCCATAGAAGTCCATTATAAGGATTCAGCTTATCCTGGTTTAGCGCACCTTAACGACTTCTGTCAAATTTTACTTAATAAGGAAGTCATAAATTTGGACCAACTTTGCGTTGCCATCACATTTTCCCCAGAAATCTGTAATGTTTTACGGTGGAGAAATAAATAGAATGTTCATTCTATTCTATCGGTACAATCGATCACAAAAAAAAAAAAAAAAAAAAAAAAAACGGAGCTGCGGTTGGCAACAATAAATATATTTTTAAACTCTGCTGCCAAGCTAAACATCACTGTCCCGAATTGTTTTTGTTATTTGTAAGAAGGGGAAATATATTTGACTCTCATTTCAACAGCACAAATCGTGCACAAACGAATGGCATAGTTTTGGTAAATATTTCTTTTTTATGCGTGCCAACTTCAGTGAGGTCTGCGCAAAGGACTGATCATTACAGATCATGTTATTAGTAACATTCCTTTGATTCCTGGTTGTTTTTTACGTACGTAAGCCACGTTAAGCGTTTGAGATCGTCCCTTCAAGCTGCCCTGAGGGACAAGCTGTAGTGGAAGATGATGCTGCTCTGTGTCTCTCCTGGGAGCTCATCTTTAGAAACTAAGAGGTGAAATACTAATAACATTAATACTTAATATAAACAAAGCACGACGTATTGCACACCGCAGCAACTTTCCAATATGCACGCTACGGACGTCACCGTCTGTGCATCCAGGTCAGAGAGCAACTGTCCATCAAAAGCTCATTAGCCAATCAGAGTAGATCGCTGTTAAGCCCGCCCCCACGAGAGGTTTGTGCCAAAACAGCAAACGAAAATTTGCGAAGCGTAAGCGAAAGCTGTGGCAACGCATTCAAAATCCATGATTCGCGAAAACGATTCTTTGAAAATCATTAACAAAGAATGAAGCATATTTGAAGAGCATGTTAAATTCGTGCGACTGAGTTCATTTTTTCATTTTCATTGTGTTTTTCTTCTTTTGCATTGGCGTATTTTTGATCGTTTCTTGGAAAGTTACGTTCAGTTTTATAAAGTTACGTTCATTATTATTGGCACAAAAAAAATCCCATACAAAGCCTTACTCGCTTCCTGCTTCGGCCAACCATTCACCATGGCTCTTCCGGCCACAGACGTCGTATGCAGCCAATAATTTTAGATAAAGTCATAAAAAGGCAGGTCATTTTTTGCTTTTCTGCAGTTTTAAATGTCATTTTTATTCTGAGTTCACCAAGCTTGAACTTTGTAATGCAGCAAATGCAAAAATTTTCGCACGAGCTTGTGGTTCCAGTCTGATGCATATGAATGGAAGTCAATGGAACGAAAAGCTCCCGTACACTCTAAAAAGTGCTGGGTTAAAAAATAACCCAACCATAACCCAGCTGCTGGGTAACTATGGGACAGAACACGCGTTGGGTTGTTTTGACCCAAGTGCTGGGTTGAACCATTTGACCCAAAATGCTGGGTTGTTTATTTGACCCAACCAGTGGGTCAGATTAACTGTGCTGCTGGGTTAAAGATTACCTAAACATTGGGTTATTTGTTGTCTCATTGCCTTGCTACCTTTATATTTACCAATAATAATATCTAAATCACAAAGGAATGTAAAATTATTATTGTTTTTCTGTAATACATTTACACAACACAAAAAAATGCAACTGTAAACATCAATTTAATGAGTTTTCACATTTCTTTTTAATACAAATTTTCAAAAAGGGTACAGCTTTCACACATTTTGTCCAACCCCTACAGACACAAATAACGGTTTTAGTAGATCAGTTTTTTTTAAAACACAAAACTGTAAACTAGGCACTGTACATTCCTATTCTTTATGTCAACATTGCAGCAGAAGAACACTCAAAAATGAATTATTACCACATTAGAATCATTCCAAACATTGTGCCATTAAACCTAAGCCCAACAAAGAGTCCACCAGACAATGCTTACAATTTAAAACATGTTAGTGTTTAAATGTTAAGTGGCCAGAAAAAAACAGTTGCCCTCAAAAACTTCACACATGAAGACTTATGTCCATCAATATGATATACTGCACGCTGGAGAAATTCCCAGGCAACAAGTCCGCTTCAATGGCATGGCATGGAACAATGGCGAAGGTCTGGGAAGTCGTTGTCTCATCCCCAAGGCACAAATGTTGAATGTTGGTCCCCACCTGTAAATTATACGACATTTAGTCTTGCAACATAACTAACATTTTAAGTTAAGTGTATTTTATGAACATAAACACAGAGGTGTTGAAATAAATGCTAATTTCAGAAGAAAATTTCAAACTGCATTTTTAGTCTTTTACATCTGAACTCTTCATACAAGGGTTGGCCAAAATTATTAGAACATTGGTATTTTCACCAGCTAAAAAATGGTTTTAAATCAGTGATTTCTATCTTTTGCTGTGGTGTGTCAGTTTACGAAATATCAGTTTACATTTCCAAACATTCATTTTGCCATTAATTGTGATAATCCAGTGACATTTTTGTTTGCACAACAGCCAGTGCTCCACACAGGATCTGTTCTCATCATCATCCAGAAGAACTGTGGCGACGTCTCCAAGATGCTTCAAGAGACCTACCTGCAAAGCTACAGTACTGTTAAGAGTTTTAAGCACTTGTAAAATGAGGATGCTGTCAAAAATAATGTCATTAATAGATTTACTTTATCAATTAACTTCGATTAACTAAATTAAATCAATATTTGGTGTGACCATCCTTTGCGTTTAAAGCAGCTTTTGCCCTACACTAGGTGCACTTGCATATAGTTTTTCAGGTAGGTCTCTTGAAGCATCTTGGAGACGTTGTCACAGTTCTTCTGGATTCAGTCTGTCTCAGTTTGTTCTGTTTCTTCATGTCATTCCAGACAGACTGAATGATGATGAGATCAGATCTCTGTGGAGGGTTGACTATTGTGCAAACAAAAACCTCACTGGATTATCACAATTAAAGGCAAAATGAATGTTTGGAAATGTAAACTGATATTTCCTACTGACACACTACGGCAAAAGATAACAATCACAGACTTAAAGCCATTTTTAGCTGGTGAAAATACAACTGTTGTAATAATTTTGGCCATCACTGTGTTTATATATACACCCTTATTAGAGTAGAAAAAGTAAAACAAAACTTACAGGTTGTATGTCAATGAATGGCTTCCGGGATTTCCGTGGTTGTGGGTCTGAAGACCTTTTCTCCAGAGAGGGCAGGACTTTGAAAACACTCTCCTCTTTAGCATCTGAAACATAGGAATAATATGCAAACTGTGAAACTTATCTTATAATCACACATTGAAGCACTTTCATGTGAAAGTTTCTTAATTTGTTTAAATAATGCTAATTAATTCCCACCCTCATTCAACTACTGCAGGTGAAGTATAGATATGGGGTAAGATTCAGGGATGTAGAATATGCTCATGCAGAATAAGGCATCAGTATGTGCTTTATAAGTGCTAATTAACAGCCAATATACAAGCTAATAAGCAACTAAGTAGTTAACCAGTTGATATGTGTCAGATACAGTTGCATTTTGTTTTTATATATTGACATATTATAAGATAAAGCTTACCTTAAGTCATGTCACCCAGCTCTAAATGCACCTATCCACCTCGCTGAGCATTGGCAAGAATTAGGTCTGCAATTGTAGCCCAGTCTTCAAAAATCTGCCTCTCTGGATTTACCTTCCTAAAGTCTTGTGAAATCTGGTAAAAATTGAAAAA
The DNA here is from genome assembly GCF_049309525.1 of Garra rufa. Classification (NCBI taxonomy): domain Eukaryota; kingdom Metazoa; phylum Chordata; class Actinopteri; order Cypriniformes; family Cyprinidae; genus Garra; species Garra rufa. Next base: position 21,928,890 of record NC_133372.1, on the reverse strand, counting down.
GAAAGACCAATCTGGTTAAATAAGTTAGTTTTATACTGGTCTCCTAGTTTGTAAAGCAACACAAGCATTCACTAAAATAGAGGAAGAGTAAAGGGCACGCTTCCTCCTTTCCAAAATGCTCTGGCGTCTGCCGTTGCTAAGCAACCATGTCCTGCACTCTCCAGAAGACGCAGAAGTTTCAGCAAAAAAAAAAATCGCTTGTTCTGCTATTAAATGTATTTAAAATGGTTATTCATGTACAGTTATGATAAGCTGTTCCTCCAACTTGGCTGTTAAGGATGAAGCTAATTGGTTCGTCACATGTCCTGCGGTGGTGCGCGGATGCGCCTGGAAAAAACGAGCTTCTATTATGAGCGCGCATACATAAGGCGCATCTACATTTGAAATAACTAACTTGAGCGCGCAAAAGACTCAACATGTGAACGGCCCCTAAATGACCGCATATACCAAGAGAGACAAAGTCTAACTTTACAGACTGTAGCTAAGACAACATTACATGTAAGTAACACATAGTAGTACATACCAGTCATATTGTGGTTTAACGTTATTAAAGTAAGGGACATGGCGTTTTAGCTAATGCAGAAACCTCAAGGAAAAAAGCGCGAAAATGCTCAACATAAAACATATGGATCTATCGTTGGATTCGGCACGTCGCAGACATTTACTTGAAGAAATATGCCCTTAAAAGATCAATTTTTGTACGAAATCGTCTAATTTTGACAAAACATTGCAAAGCCATACAGTATGCAGACAGTAACAGAACTTACCCCCGTATTTCTGACCTACTCTTTCCATAAGACGTTAAAATAAAGGCTATGTATACTGTAAGTTATAAATAACACTAACGTTACACACACACACAACTTTTATATAACGATAAAGCGACTGTTGAGGCAAAATTAGCAAGTTAACGTTACCTCGCTAGGCTGCTAAAGTAGCCTACTTAACGGTCGTCATTCACGGAATAAAATGCATACCCCGCACAGCGACAGATCAAATATTGCATTAAACAGTGAAATCAGTGTGCTCTTAAACACAACTTATTAAAAATAAAGGTAAATAATTATATAAACATATTATAAACTGTTACCTTATAATCCTGCTTGCTGCGAGGTGCGTGACCGCCTGGCGACGAGACGACTGAAGAATCCAGAATGTTCGATGAAGTGAAAAAAATAAACAAACCGGTTGGGTCAAAATAACCCAACCCAGGTGTTCATAGTGAAAGAACCCCTTATAGTCCATTTGACCCAGCATGATCAACCCAACTGTGTGTTTACAGTGCCTCAAACAACCCAATATTTTGACCCAGCACAATTAACCCAGCAATGTGTTTACAGAAATAACCCAGCACTTTTTAGAGTGTAGCAAACGCTAGTGTGAGGCTGCCTCCGCTAGCAGTGCAGGCTAAACAGGCTCTTCAGGACTCCTTTTCCATGGCCTACAGGTACAGCAGACGAAGCCAGCGTGAGGCTGTCTCTGCTTGCAACACAGGCCCTCAGCCTTTTTCCTTCCACTACTAATAACCCCTTTTTACTTTTCAGTGGCCTCCAACTCCTGTAGCAGTCTCTAGGGCACTAGTCTCTGCCACAGACGTCACGCCCACGGAACATTGGCTGAACGTCTGATGCATATGGTACACTTAACTGGAAACACTTCAGGAATGTCAAAGTCATCATCTGATTAGTTGAATTTGACCGGAATTCCGGGAGACGCGAGTATTATTTTTGGTCCGCCGGGAAACAAAGCGCAGACTGATTTACTCGGCGTTTTACTAAAAGGTGCTTATGCAGACGCCATTGTTGTTATACACATTTGCGACGTTCGCGAACAAATTACTGACTTACTGCTTGTTCTCCCTCTTCTTCGTTATCTTTCAATGCTGGTTATTTCAATGACTGACTTGTTGCATGCCAGTCTGTTGTTGTGGGGGCATTTCCACGCACCGAAACGTGATGCTGAACGAAACCAACTGTGATTGGTTGTTTGACATGTCGATCAAACGGTCTTATGGGCGGGCCTTGGCCAAAGAAAGCTGCCATGAATTCCAGACCTTCAGCCGTCAGTCTGAAGGTCTGGCTACGCGAGACTACTAGGGCACCAATGGCCTGACGATTGTTTTTACATGTCACTGTGCGATCTAATTCTTGTTTGACTAAATCACATTCAATTGAAATGACCACTTAATCTTTAATATTTGGCCATTTCTTTACAACAGAAATGCTACCGCAATTGTAAATCCTTGGATGCGGACATCAAAGTTTCCATTTTTCTTATTTTTTATTACATTCAGTCATTTTACAGAAATAATCTGTTCAGTTTTTCCCCCATAGGTGGCATGAATTAAACGAGGATTTTGCATTAGCCCATTGGAGCGGCTACTAGGATAATTCTTGGGTACGAAATGCCCTCTAGTCTATCTGTCAGCTCCGCATAACTCCCTGTTTTCAAGCATAGACTCCTCAAATCCTCTTGACGAATTCTCTCTCAATAGTAGGACATTGATCGTGCAATTAGTTTGTTAAAATCATGGGTCTTTGTACTTAGCTGGCAAAAGTCAGACACTGCGAGAGCCTTCCCGCTTGAGTGAATGTTTTCTTTCAACTACCGGTGGTGCTTACCCGTCTGTGCCGTGAGTATTGAACCCCAGGTGAACGCGGCAAAAGCCTTTTAAATATGTTTTTCTTTTAACTACCGGTGATGCCTATCCGTCCGCGCCGTGAGTATTGAACTCCCGTCAAATGCTACACAGCCTTCCGGTCAAAGCAAATATTGGCCTTTCAGTTCCGTCTACCAGCAAAGCTGGTAGAACCAGTCCGATGCCTTGAGTATTGAACTGCCGCCGGATGCCGCAAGAGCCTCCCATTTAGGGGAAAAAATAAAAAATAAATTAAATAAATAAATAAATAAATTTAAAAAATGGTCTCCCGTCAGACACCCCAGGAACCTCCCGACCACACAACTTTTCCCTTCCGTCCCATGTTTGGCGGGGCCCACCCGTTGGATGCCATAAGCCTTGGTCTCCCGTTGGATGCCGCAGGGGCCCCCCGGTCAGACAATCTTACCTTTTCGACACCACAGTTGGCGGGGCCTACCCGTCCAATGCCGTGAGCATTGGTCTGCCGTCGGACGCCGCAGGGGCCCCCTGGCCAGTCAACCTTACTTTTCCACGCTACAGTCGGCGGGACCTGCCCGTCCGATCCCATGAGCCTTGGTCTCCCATCGGATGCCGTGAGAGCCTAACCGACGTTGCAATTTTTTCTCTTCCGTCCGACGGTCGGTGAGACTCAACTGTCCGATGCCACAAGTCTTGACCTCCCGCCGAACACTATCCGAGCCCCTTTAGGCCAAACCTGGTGAGACTTAACCATTCGAGGTTCTGAGTCCTGATCTCCCCTCGGATGTCGGCGAGAGCCCTCCCAGTCGGGTTTTCCTTCCTCTCTTCCCGGCCGGCGAGGTTTACCCATCTGATGCCGCGAGCCTTGGTCTCCCGTCGGACGTCGGCAAGAGTTCTCCCGGTCGGGTTCCTATACTTGCCGTCTGCAAGCGAGACTTATCTATGCGATGCCGTGAGCCTTGGTCTTCCATCGGATGTTGCGAGAGTCCCCCTCACCAGGCGTCCCAAACTCTTTTTATCTGAGAGGACCCACTCGTCCGACATTCTGAGTCTTGATCTCCCATTGGAGGCTTCATGGGCCCTCCCGGTCAGCCATTTGCCACTAACCAACAGGGGCCGGTCGACCGGTTGGGCCCACATGCCAACATCGTGAGCTGCTCTGGCCAAGGCAACTTAGGCTCTCCTGGTCAGGCCCCAACAACACTGCTCCTCCATCGGCCGGTAGGGTTCACCCATTCCAACGCTGCGTGCTCCCATTGAGTATCGGTTCGAGCCCTCCCGACCGGGCGCCCCAAATCTCGTAAATCCATACCAGCAGCCGGTAGGGCCTACCGACCTGATACCAAAAACCTCTCCCATCGGAGTACGTAGGCTCTCCTGGCCGGCTAACCAAGCGACTTCTCTCAAACAACAGCCCCCGCCAGATCTCAGCGCATTGGGGGGGTCCTTAGTCCGGCGGCTGTCCTACACTCCATTGCTTATTTAGGGGGTACTCTAAGTTCGGGCCATTCCCGAGCTCAGAGCCCTTCCCTGGACTGCATGCCAAACATGCATTACATATTTCAGCTAATTGTATGTAAGTGCGAACCCGTGAAATGATGTTTTATTAAAGGTGCCATAGAATGGAAAACTGAATTTACCTTGGCATAGTTAAATAATAACAGTTCAGTACATGGACATGACATACCATGAGTCTCAAACACCAACATTTCCTCCTTCTTATATAAATCTAGTATTTGCAAAAGACCACCGAAAAATAGGTCAATTCCAACATAACATAGACTGTTACGAAACAGTCGTTAGAGATCATTAATAGTTACGCCTCCAACATTTGCATCGCCCAATCATCGGTAACGTCAGCACATCAGTTAAACAAGGCGAGTCACTCAAGGGACACGGTTAGCTTAATGCTAGCGCTAGCCTGTTACATTGCTATACATAGGATTTCACTTACCACATAAACAGAGAGGTGATTGCACTGGTGATGGTGAATGATGGAGAAATAACTGCCTGATGATGGCGAATGATTTACAGATCTTGAGAATCAATGACGAGCTCAACGTGTGTGGTAAGAAGCACTCCCTCTGCATTGTAACTTTACACAGAGCACATGCATCAAGTCAAGTCAAGTCAAGTCACCTTTATTTATATAGCGCTTTTAACAATACAGATTGTGTCAAAGCAACTGCACAGTATTTAAACAGAACAATAGTGTGTAAGTAACGCATTATTGTAAATAATCAATTTTCAGTTAAAGGCAGTTCATCAATGAATTCAGTGATATCATCGTCAGTTCAGTTCAAAAAGTATACGATATCGCTGGAAAGTGTCCCCAACTAAGCAAGCCAGAGGCTTATTCTAGGTATTATCAAATTGCCAGAATTTTGAGAACGCAGCGGACGTGAGGGACTATAATGCGATAGAAGCTCGCTCAAATACTGAGGAGCTAAACCATTGAGGGCTTTATAAGTAATTAGCAAGATTTTAAAATCTATACGATGTTTTATGGGAAGAAATATAGAGCTGAGTATCATCAGCGTAACAATGAAAGCTAACACCATGTTTCCTGATGATATCTCCCAAGGGTAACATGTAAAGCGTAAAAAGTAATGGCCCTAGTACTGAGCCTTGAGGTACTCCATACTGCACTTGCGATTTAAATGATACCTCTTCATTTATTGCCACAAACTGATGACGGTCTGATAAGTACGATTCGAACCAAGCCAGTGCACTACCATTAATGCCTACATAATTTTCAAGTCTATTTAAAAGAATGTTGTGGTCAATAGTATCAAACGCAGCACTAAGATCCAGTAGCACTAATAGGGAGATGCAACCACGATCAGTTGACAAGAGCAGGTCATTTGTAACTCTAATAAGAGCAGTCTCAGTACTATGATATGGTCTAAAACCTTGTGGTTTTTTAATGAGTGGCTTAATAACAGCCAGTTTGAAGGTTTTGGGGACATATCCTAATGATAGTGACGAATTAATAATATTCAGAAGAGGATCTATGACTTCTGGAAGTACCTCCTTTAGTAGCTTAGATGGAATAGGGTCTAATATGCATGTTGTAGGTTTAGATGATTTAACAATTGTATATAATTCTTCCTCTCCTATAATAGAATGAGTGGAATTGTGGCATCACAGTATGAGCATCATGAGACTAAAATGTCGGCGATTCAAAATGGCAGATTCAACAAACCGCATATTAAAAGCAGCTAGAGCTCCTAATTAAATATATATTTTTATCCATGTGCGAGCTATTGAGCTTTGTGAAACAGCCAATCAGAGCAGAGCTCATTAATGTTCATGAGGCTTCCAAAAAACAGAGCATTTTATTCTAGAGGCAAATTCTAGGGTTGTAAATGGACCTGTAAAACCATTTCTGGAGATTTTTTTGCCCTTTCCTATGCCATATACCTTCTATGTAGATATCAGAGAACAATTTAAAATATTCTCTCAATGCATTCTATGGCACCTTTAAAAAAGTTCAGGAGGAGCGCGTCAGATACTTAGCCTAATTAACACAAGAGGAACGCACTCAAGTTAATCTACAGCAGGTATAAATACAGCTGACTCACCTCTACCCATTTGACGGTTTATCAGCATCCCTCCACCACCCCATCTCCGCACACCAAACATGCATTACATACTTCAGCTAATTATATGTAAGTGCGAACTCGTGAAAAGAGTTGTTACCTGTTGCAGAAGAACCGCTTCTTAATATTGTTAACTAGGGTTGTGTATCGAGAACCGGTTCCATTTTAGAACCGGTTCCAAATTTCCATTAACCGGGTATTCGATAAGACACGCGCATTTCGATTCCGCTTAACGATTCTCGCGTTCGCATTTTAATGTGATTTTCAAACGATTTAAGTGGAGGAAAGAAAAGAACTTGCGCATTGTTTGCGTGCAGCGCACACATCTGAAACGCGAACACGGAGAACAGCGGTCCTGATGCAGGCTCCCGACCTGTGTCCGTTCTCGAAACAGTTCCGTGCATCTCCACTGCAGAAAAGGTTGTTCCGGCCCGGAACTGACTTCTCTTTCACATTTATTGACCTGTATGAACGAAATACGTCAGCATATCCTCATAAACACAGCGTTTTTTTTTTTTTTTTTTTGTCTTGAGTGAACGTAAACAGATAGTATTCTTTGGTCTGTGTTCGGTGTTAAAGAGACAGCCGTCTAATAAACGTGCCGCCTGTCATAAATGTTAATCAAAGAACAAAAGAAAATCATTAACTGACTGAATATCTTTTATAAATTTAATGAGGACTAATCAATATTTTATTTATGAAAAGCAAACTATGCAGTGTTTTTAAACTTTTGATTTCAATTTCTGTACCTGAAATTTGTTCAGTTTTATTTATTTATGCTATTGCTAATTGATTTGCTCCTATTTTATTACTTGTCTTTAACAATTTAATGTTTGAAATTTATATTAGACTAGTTGTTTGTTCTCTGTGGTATTATTTGGTAAAACCATAGGCAAAAGACAGAATAAATATGTTTGACTAAAAACTTTTTAATGGATTTAATGGAATTTATTTGATCATATTGGAATCGGAATTAGGAATCGATAAAAATCGGAATCGATAAGCAGAATCGGAACCGGAATCAGAATCGATAAAATTCAAACGATACCCAACCCTATTGTTAACTCATTGTTATCTTTAGGCCACGTCCAAAAGCCATTCAAACTGGCAGTTATTAAGCCTCTTATTAAAAAACCACAGCTAGACCCCTGTGAACTGGCAAATTACAGGCCCGTTTCTAATCTTTCGTTTATGTCTAAAATCTTAGAAAAAGTTGTGTCTGCTTAATTGTGCTCCTTCTTGCAAAAAAAATGATCTCTTTGAAGAATTTCACCATAGCACAGAAACTGCACTTGTAAAAATCACAAATCACTTGCTTCTTGCGTCAGATCAAAGCTGCGTCTCATTGCTATTTTTACTTGATCTTAGTGCTGCGTTCGACACTATAGATCATGACATATCATGACATACATAGATCGATTACAAAACTATACAGGTATTTAAGGGCAGGCTTTAAGATGGTTCAAATCATACCTGTCCGATCGCTACCACTTTGTTTATTTAAATGGGGAGTCATCGCAATTATCACCAGTAAAGTATGGAGTATCAAAAGGATCTGTCCTAGGTCCTCTGCTATTTTCAATTTACATGTTACCCCTTGGTAATATTATTAGGGAATATGGGATTAGTTTCCATTGTTATGCTAATGATACTCAACTATATATTTCAACAAGACCAGATGAAACTTCTAACTTAGCAAAGCTAACAGAGTGTGTTAAAAATGTAAAAGACTGGATAACCAATAATTTTCTACTATTATATTCAGATAAGACCGAGATATTACTTATTGGACCAAAGAACAGTACACAGAATCTCTTAAATTGCAATTTGCAACTTGCAATTTGACAGCGGCAAGGAACCAAAACTCCACAGGTGACAGAAATGGAGAAAAAAAACCTTGGGAGAAACCAGGCTCAGTCGGGGGACCAGTTCTCCTCTGGCCAGACCAAACCAGCAGTTTGTACCAATGTTCGATTGTAGAGAGCTCATCAGGTTCCTGTGGTGTAGCGCCGATGGCCATCTAGGTTGGTGAGGTCTTTAGTGATGATCCGTCTCTGGAGCTCATCTGGTTGACATTCAGGGCTGTAGAAGTCATCTCCAGGTGGTGATCCGTGATCTAAGATGGGTACGGACTGGATCCGGGGGACTGCAGTGACCATCTGATCCGGATACAGGCTGGGTCTGGTGGCTACGGTGACCTCGGAATAAGAATGAAACAGACTAATATTAGCGTAGATGCCATTCTATTCACAATGCAACGGGTACATCAGGTGTTATGGGAAGTGTTTTCGGTTCCGGTTGACCTAATTAATGCAGCCTAACAATCCTTTAACGGATTTGAATTATAGGAATGTGTTAATGTTTTTATGTGTAAGCCAGGTTAAAGAGATGTGTCTTTAATCTAGATTTAAACTGACAGATTGTGTCTGCCTCCCGAACAGTGTTAGGTAGATTAGGTAGATAAGAAAATGATCTGCCACCGGCAGTTGATTTTGATATTCTAGGTATTATCAAATTGCCAGAATTTTGAGAAGGCAGCGGACGTGAGGGACTATAATGCGATAGGAGCTCGCTCAAGTACTGAGGAGCTAAACCATTGAGGGCTTTATAAGTAATTAGCAAGATTTTAAAATCTATACGATGTTTAATAGGGAGCCAGTGCAGTGTTGACAGAACCGGGCTAATATGGTTATATTTTCTGGTTCTAGTCAGAACTCTTGCTGCTGCATTTTGGACCAGCTGGAGTTTATTTATTAACCGTGTAGAACAACCACCCAATAAAGCATTACAATAATCTACCCTTGAGGTCATGAACGCATGAATTAATGTTTAGGCATTTGACATTGACAGAATAGGTCGTAATTTTGATATATTTTTAAGATGGTAAAATGTGGTTTTGCAAATGCTAGAAATGTGGCTTTCAAAGGAGAGATTGCTATAGAATAGCACACCTAGGTTCCTAACTGACCGAATTTACAGAGCAGCCATCTAGTATTAGACTGTGTTTTAGGTTATTACTTGTGGAGGTTTTAGGTCCAATAATTAACAATAGTATCAAATGCAGCACTAAGATCCAGTAGCACTAATAGAGATATGCAACCACGATCGGTTGACAAGAGCAGGTCATTTGTAACTCTAATAAGAGCAGTCTCAGTGCTATGATACGGTCTAAAACCTGACTGGAAATCCTCACAGATACCATTTTTCTCTAAGTAAGAACACAATTGTGAGGACACTACCTTTTCTAGTATCTTTGACAGAAAAGGGAGATTCGAAATTGGTCTGTAATTAATTAATTCAGTTAATTCAGTGTTACACTGTTTTTCTTAATCTTTTTTAAGCGCACTGGAGCAACTGTATCTAAAGTGCTAGAAAACACAGAGTCCATAGTTTCTATTACATCATCAAGCTTTCCTGAGCTGTTGGATATGCTGAGGAATTCAGATAAGTTAGGAAGATTACTTACAAAGCAGTCTTTTGTAGTAGAAGTGATGTTTCTACCGTACTTGTAGCAAGGAGTTGAATTTACAGTTTTAGCTATCTGGAGTATACAAGAGACTAGATAATGATCTGAGATAGCATCGCTTTGCTGCAGAATTTTAACGGCATTAACATCAATTCCATGTGACAGTATTAATTCTAAAGTATGATTTCGGCAATGAGTAGGTCCTGACACATGTTGTTTAACCCCAATAGAGTTCAGAATGTCTATAAATGCTGTTCCTAAAATGCATCTTTTTCATTATCAACATGGATGTTAAAATCACCCACAATTAAGACTTTATCTGCGGCCAACAATAATTTGGATAGAAAATCAGCAAATTCTTTAATAAAGTCTGTATGGTGCCCTGGTGACCTGTATACAGTAGCCAGTACAAACGTCACAGGGGATTTATCATTACCACTTGTTTCTCTGGATAATGCTATATGAAGCACCATTACTTCAAACGAGTTATATTTGAAGCCTGTTCTCTGAGAGACATTGAGAATATTGCTATAAATAGTAGAAACACCTCCCCCTTTACCTTTTAGACGTGGCTCATGTTTATAACAGTAATCTTGGGGGGTTGACTCATTTAAAATAATGTAATCATCTGGTTTTAGCCAGGTTTCTGTCAAACAGAGCACATCTAGGTTATGATCAGTGATCATATCATTTACAAAAAGTGCTTTCGTAGAAAGGGACCTGATATTCAATAAGTCAAGCTTTATCAATTTTTTGTCTGTATTATATCTATTTTTTATTTTTTATTTGTCGAACATCCATTAAATTGTTAGTCTTGATTTGGTTCAGGCGTTTTTTGTATTTTCTAGCTCGGGGGACAGACACAGTCTCTATAGTGATATCTAGGTGAAAGGGTCTCTATGTGCTGAGAATTAACTGATTTCAGGCGGCTAGCAGACGGTCGGTTTAGTTAGGGTGACCATATTCTGAGAATCCAAAAAGAGGACACCCTCCCCAGGATGCACACCCCCCCAATCACACATTTATTTAAATTCTTATTTAAACTGATTTGCCTTTATTGGCAACAGACACATACTGCCCTCCAAAGGCAAAGTGTAGTAACTACGCATTTGGTCAAAATTGAGGCTTAAAATGGACTTGATGAAAACTGTTTTGTCTTGTGGCAAAGTCTCCTGATCAATTTTGTCCCAAAGAAACGAGAGTGTTTCCGAGAAACAAGAGTGTCAACATGTTTGACTAGCTGGCCTAAAAACTTTAAAGGCATTTTTCTCTGTTTCAGTGTTGGTGTAGTTACTGCACTTTGCCTTTGGAGGGCAGCATAGGTGCAGATGGTGCACAGTGCTTCCCATTTATCATGACCACGAATGAACATTGGGTATTTTTTTTGCAATTCGTCTGTGAAACTACATTTGCGTTTCAGCATGTTAGTGACACACAGCTCTTGCAGCGCAGCTCCTCGTTTGTTTTGTTTTGACAACTGGGTCTTTCACGTCATCAGACAGGTACCTCAGAATAATGCCGGTGGGCAGTGGCTGCATTTAAAGTGTTGAATTAATGACGGTCAGTGAAATGAGGTGACATTTTATGATATTTTACAAAATCCCCCCGGACATAATTTTATAGCCAAAAAGGAGGACATGTCCGTGTAAAAGAGGACGTATGGTCACCCTAGTTTAGCCAGTCTGTCTGCTTCCTGACCTGGGCCCCCTGGAATACTTAGGACCATGTGATATTTCAGTTTTAATTTCCATAGCTGTGTACTCACTCTTATGGGACACTTGGACAGCTGTTATTTTTACAGTGACACAAACAGTCTTTTGTTTTTGTGTGATGCTGTACGAAACCACCAGGTGGTACTCTAAAAATGTCTGAGTGCACCTTTGATATTTCTGTTCGTAATTTATTGATGGCATAAGTGGGCCTTATAAGTGGGAGTTATAAGTGGAACTGTTTCCTTTTCAGCATGCAGTCTATTACCATACACACAAACCAATGACGGCAGTGTCCACCATGCCCCATGTACACAAACAGAAAGAGTTAGGTGAGATTTAGAGAATGAGAGATTTTAGGGTGAACTTGAGTACATTTTCATAAAAGTTTAACAAGTCTGTTAGTTAATACTCTCCCCATATATATATATATATATATATATATATCAATTTTATTACAAAAATTAGATCATCTTTCAGTAGTGCCATGCTTCCAGCATATATCAATACAGTAAAAAACCTGACCCAAAACAATAAGCCGATGTTGCAGCATTAGATAATTCATGCTGTTACTGTACGAATAACATTCCTAGAACAGAGTACAAATACACCAGTTATTGCCAAAACACACCAGAGCCTTAACAATTGCTGTTAAACACATTTCATAAAAACAATTCATCAACAAAAGTAAAAAGACAAAGCAAAACATAATGAGTAAGCAAACTAAAAGTATGTGCTGAACTGACAAATCAGCTCAAGGCACTCAGGCTTCAAGCATGTTGGCAACTAAATGACATTCTTACAGAAACATTGGTGAGATCACTTGAAGCAAATGAAGAAAGTGCTATCTTAAACTATTCTTTTCTAAATAAATAAATACATACATACTTTTTCTTATATTATTTTCAAGTCCATCACAGTGCAAGATCCGGTGAGAACGGGGAACCGCTAAGATAACAAATAAACCATCATTTTATAATTTGTGACTGAGTTTGAGAAGTCTTGTTGGGAAAACACAAGAGTGATGTTCTGATGTTTCTTTACTGTCCAAAAGCTTCAAAGAGACAGTTCTTCAGCTGCTGGCCCCCCGAAAAAATATATGAGCAACAAAATAAGCAAAAAACTGTGTTCACTTGCAAATAAATAAATAAATGAATAAAGCAGCAAACAAAATCTAATGCTAAAAGTAACCCTGTTGCTTTGAGGTTTGCAAAATAACCAACATTAAACTATTTCATCAAGACAAAAAATTATTCTCAGTTTTGCACAGAAATATTCAGGTATTCATAGAAACCCCAGGTTTACTCTTACAGTACCTTAAAATTGTTTTATCAAGAATTCTTTTTCACGAATGTCAAATAGAGAAAAAGAAACTAAGACAAAAACTAGAAACATGAATCTGGGTTTGGCTATGGCTCCCACTTTACAGTTCAGTTGAGCTGACGACAGGGCTCAAAAGTCCATTTAGTGGCTCCACCAAACACATCTATACTACTCTCCGACCATGACAACACATTGCCAGCTTGTGCTCTGTTGTTGCAGGTTGCCAGGTTGTAGATTTCTCCAGCTGTTAATTTTCTATCCCATATATTGAAATTTGCCAGTTCACCTACAAAGGCTTGGGTTGCATCAAAGCCTCCACCAAGTGTGTCCTGCAAGAACAAAAAAATATATATATATAAAAATTAAAAACATTCAATATCAGGTTACTGAACAGCAGGCAAGCCACTTAAGTCTATATAAGCATGACCGATAGATTTACTTTTGCCTGTGACTAAGGTCAATAACTGACATCTACATAAAAACTACATAAACCATAAAGGCATACTTCTGAGTCTTACCTGCTCCTGACCTAAAACCAGTACACCGTTGGGTTTTATTGGATGGTAGGGTGCCAGATTCTCTCCAGTTCCACGCAGAACACCATCCTGAAATGCCTCCCATACTCCATCACGAGTCGTCCATGTGATGCAGATGTGATGCCATTTGCCATCGTTGATGACGAAAGGTAATTTTGCAACCTGTAAAGTTACACTGTTGATTATTCATATTGCTCTTCTGTTTACAAGTGCCAAAATACTTTTTTGTGATTGTTTATTTAATGTAAAGCACAGACAGAATACCTAGCCTATACAATACAAAATACTATTTTTTAAATGAATAGACCTCAGCAAGCAAACTCAGAGCTACAGACTAAATATATAGACCCTGCTTCTCCCACAATCAGTCATGTTATGCATTACATAATTGCATTATTATTTGCGACACTTTACCTTGTCATTTATAAGAATCTCCATTGGATTGTTCCCCCATTCTATGAGAACAAGCTCATTGGCTTGTCCAGGAACAGCATAGGAGAAGGGTGTTCCCACCCCTGGTGATGCATTGGACTTTATCCACAAGCAGAAAGAGAAGGCATACATTTCTGGTAGACTTTTCTTCACTTTGGCATACATGTAATTTGTTCTTAAGGGGAATGTTATCTGAAACTTGTCCAGTGGCCTGCTACCTTTTGAACCTGCAGAATAAAAAGTATGGACTGTTAGAGTTTATAACACTCCCTCTCCCTCTAAATGAAATCTCTCTCTATATCTGTTTAAAAAGGATTTATGATAGACAAAGGATGGTGTTCAAATGCTTCCATTGCTTGTATCTACTGCTATGATGCTTTGGTGACTGTAATTATTGTTCTTGGACTATTCATTGCACTACTGTCAATTACTTTTATGCCAAACCTTCTACTCTATAAATTAACAGGTTTTACTCAGGGATCAAACCGACTAGCTACTTGTTAAACCAGCCAAACACATGTTAATGCACAGTGCAAGCAGAAATCTACCATTCTTTGTGTTTTTTCTTTTTATGACATTTATGCCATTTTTATTTTGTATATGCATATATTCATAGAACATTAGCTATTTTATTGCAATTTGTGAAACTAGCGGTTGTAGTAAAGAAGTAGAGAAATAACGCTGCTTTAAATCTCTCGCATCTTTCATTGGTTAAGCAGGCTACGCTTTGAGCAACAAACTTTGCACAGCTAATGCAGACAAGACCTAGCCTACTTGCTTTGAGAAGGATGTGGGCTCTAATTATCCTATCAATATTAGGCTACATCACATTTGTGGTTTATTGGCTCAATATGCGAAGTAATGCAGCTCCCCCTCCCAAACCATCTTCTGCGACATTACAACGACTAAACATTGTTGTTTTACTGTAAATACCGTCTATGCTTCTTAAATGCATCATTGCTGTATAGTTCATGTTTATTATTTACATCAAATATAAATACAAATTTTAATGGAATGAGATCTCAGACCTTTCTCCAGGTCGTTAATTCTCTGATGTAAGGAGGTGAGGGTTGACTCCACTCTATTGCGCTGATCCGTGTCGTTCTTCTGCCCGGGTTTGCTCTCCTCCAGAGTATTGACCCGGGACAGCACCTGCTTTTCCATATCATCAATCTTATTCTGAAGCAGATCTTTAAGGCTGTTTGCCTGGACAGAGCCGTTGTTCCTGCTGTACTGCTACAGGAAAACAGGACAGGGGTATTCAAACGAATACTTTAAAACGCACGCATAGGAAACTTATAAGAGACTAGATAAGCCAATTTCAGGATTAGCACAGCCTGCCGTGAACCAGTGACACATTGACTAAATCTGTCAAAGACCTCCACACAAGTCATTCGACCCCATTTAGATTACTCACTGCATATAAAACAGATATAAAAATGTAAGTAATTCTATCATGCATCGCATGAGTTTGCGTCTAAAGGACTTCAGCATATGACTTGTAATAGACTATATGGAGTCACATGTCTTAAACTGAAGAGACCAAATCACTAGGTTGTAAATACCTCCAAGTTTTCCAGTCTCTGTTTAAGCGTGGCTAAAGTCTTCCCGAGTTGGGCTAGAGTATCTGTCGGGCCGCGGGACACGTCTCCCATTGTGTTTTTGCCCGGTTCTTTCTTTCGACCTCCAGCCACGGGCTCCAGAACACCCTGGCTCTCACAGCGGCTCAACTTCGAAGTTAGTTCCCTGATCGTCTCCTTCTGATTCATGATAGTTTCCTTCTGTTGTAGGACTGTCTCTCTTAACTGCATTACTGTTGTCTTCAGATCCTCCGCTGGTCCGCTGTTCTGCATAGTGGCTGCGCACAGGTCCATATCCTTGGGCACGGACGTGCAGATGAACTGTGTCTGTCCGAAATCTTGCGAAGATCCTTCCAGATATGTAAGTGAGAGCAGAAAAAGTGTCCATGAGATTCTCTCCATAGCGGGTTGCCTTTTTTTTTTTTGTCAATGTTTGATGTGTGATTAACGTGTTGTTTACCACCACCGAGCTGTCCACTGACTCTATGCTGCGCGTGTGGGTTTATATAGGGCAGCAGAGGATCAGCGCAGATCCGCTGCAGCTCGCTCGTGCTTTCTAATCATGCCAAGTGTATTTCTTAAGGTGGAACTGAGAGCTAGCAATTCAAATGTGCTGTCTCCACGATGGTAAGTACAATGTGAAGCACAGCAAACTATTCATATTTTGGGAGTAGTTGTAGTTTAGTTTCGTATTTTAGTTTATTTAGAGATATTTGCGGTACAACATCAGCGTATCTAGTTCTACCTTAAAACTGTACCCACGTAGATTCCACTGGGTTGGTCCAGTGCCCGAGTGGTGGCCCTGCGGAGTAAGGGTTGGGTTTTACTACCCGCGGTTCTGATCTCTTGCCCATTCAGCATGTATGTATGGAGAAATTCTTCCATGAGTAAGGATGAACACTCACGTCTCATGACAAGAATCTGTTTTCCATTTAGTGTGTGCATTTGCCAATAGTGCACTTTCAGGCTTTTCGTTTGCTTAAGCATTTAATCTTGACACGGCAAATCGCACTGGACATAATGCACCATGGTATGACATGGTATGACCGTGGAGTTTTGAATCAGCCTCCTTTTTCCCCTCAGCGCCTTCTTCAACACCCAACATGTCATATGTAGATATAATATCAAAGAAGGGGCAAATTATGTTTACATACAATACAATATCTGTACTATTTGCATGTTTACATACAATACAATATCTGTACTATTTGCATTTGCATCTCTCTTAGAAGAAAACAAACATAACCCTAGGTATTTGTTCAATACTGTGGTTAAATTAACTAAAAATATAGCAGCAACAGGTTTAGACATTTCCCAAAAGCACAGCAGTAATGACTTTATGACGTACTTTACCTCCAAGATAGACACTATTAGAGATAAAATTGTAACCATACAGCCGCCCGCTACAGTATCGCATCAGATAGTGCGTTGTAGATCTCCTGAGGAACAATTCCATTCATTCTCTATTATAGGAGAGGAGGAATTGTATAAACTTGTTAAATCATCTAAACCCACAACATGTATGTTAGACCCTATTCCATCAAAGCTACTAAAGGAGGTACTTCCAGAAGTCATAGATCCTCTTCTGAATATTATTAATTCGTCGCTATCATTAGGATATGTCCCCAAAACCTTCAAAATAGCTGTTATTAAGCCACTCATTAAAAAACCACAACTTGACCCCTATGAATTAATTAACTACAGACCAATTTCGAATCTCCCTTTTCTGTCAAAGATACTAGAAAAGGTAGTATCCTCACAATTATGCTCCTTCTTAGAGAAAAATGGTATCTGTGAGGATTTCCAGTCAGGTTTTAGACCAAATCATAGTACTGAGACTGCTCTAATTAGAGTTACAAATGACCTGCTATTGTCAAGCGATCGTGGTTGCATCTCTCTATTAGTGCTACTGGATCTTAGTGCTGCATTTGATACTATTGACCACAATATTCTTTTAAATAGACTTGAAAATTATGTAGGCATTAGTGGTAGTGCACTGGCATGGTTCAAATCGTACTTATCTGACCGTCATCAGTTTGTGGCAATAAATGAAGATGTATCATTTAGATCGCAAGTGCAGTATGGAGTACCTCAAGGCTCAGTACTAGGGCCATTACTTTTTACGCTTTACATGTTACCCTTGGGAGATATCATCAGGAAACATGGTGTTAGCTTTCATTGTTACGCTGATGATACTCAGCTCTATATTTCTTCGCAGCCCGGCAAAACATATCCATTCGAAAAACTAACAGAATGCATAGCTGATATTAAAAACTGGATGGCGAATAACTTCTTACTGTTAAATTCTGAAAAAACAGAGGTACTAATTATTGGACCTAAAACCTTCACAAGTAATGACCTAAAACACAGTCTAAAACTAGATGGCTGCTCTGTAAATTCGTCGTCATCAGTTAGGAACCTAGGCGTCCTATTCGATAGCAATCTCTCCTTTGAAAGCCACATTTCTAGCATCTGCAAAACCGCATTTTTCCATCTTAAAAATATATCGAAATTACGACCTATGCTATCAATGTCAAATGCTGAAACATTAATTCATGCGTTCATGACCTCAAGGATAGATTATTGTAATGCTTTATTGGGTGGTTGTTCTGCACGCTTAATAAACAAACTCCAGCTGGTCCAAAATGCAGCAGCTAGAGTTCTTACTAGAACCAGAAAGTATGACCATATTAGCCCGGTTCTGTCAGCACTGCATTGGCTCCCTATAAAACATCGTATAGATTTTAAAATCTTGCTAATTACTTATAAAGCCCTCAATGGTTTAGCTCCTCAGTACTTGAACGAGCTCCTATCGTATTATAGTCCCTCACGTCCGCTGCGTTCTCAAAATTCTGGCAATTTGATAATACCTAGAATATCAAAATCAACTGCCGGCGGCAGATCATTTTCTTATCTAGCGCCTAAACTCTGGAACAATCTACCTAACACTGTTCGGGAGGCAGACACACTCTGTCAGTTTAAATCTAGATTAAAGACACATCTCTTTAACCTGGCTTACTCATAAAACATTAACACATTCCTATAATTCAAATCCGTTAAAGGATTGTTAGGCTGCATTAATTAGGTCAACCGGAACCGAAAACACCTCCCATAACATCTGATGCACTCGTTGCATCGTAAAAAGAATGGCATCTACGCTAATATTAGTCTGTTTCATTCTTATTCCGAGGTCACCGTAGCCACCAGACCCAGCCTGTATCCAGATCAGATGGTCACTCCAGTCCCCCGGATCCAGTCCGTACCCAGCTTAGATCATGGATCACCACCTGGAGATGACTTCAATAGCCGTGGATGTCAACCAGATGAGCTCCAAGGCGGACCATCAATAAAGACCTTGCCAACCTTGACGGCCATCGGCGCTACACCACAGGATCCTGATGAGTTCTCTACAATCAGACATTGGTACAAACTGTTGTTTGGTCTGGCCAGAGGAGAACTGGTCCCCCGACTGAGCCTGGTTTCTCCCAAGGTTTTTTTCTCCATCTCTATCACCTGTGGAGTTTTGGTTCCTTGCCGCTGTCGCCTCTGGCTTGCTTAGTTGGGGACGCTTTCCAGCGATATCGTATACTATTTGAACTGAACTGACGATGATATCACTGAATTCATTGATGAACTGCCTTTAACTGAAAATTGATTGTTACAATAATGCGTTACTTACACACTATTGTGCTGTTTAAATACTGTGCAGTTGCTTTGACACAATCTGTATTGTAAAAGGCGCTATATAAATAAAGGTGACTTGACTTGACTTGACAAAGAACATGGGGTAACACTTTCTATGAAGCCCGTATTTATAATACATTATAAGGGTATTCTTAAGGCATTATAATGAATGCATAATGCATTATAAAAAACCTTATAATATGTTATATCATCTCATGAGTATTCATAAGAACAGTTTTAATGTATTATAATTTGTACTTTTTTGTGGTTATAGCTTTTAAGAGAATGATTACCTCCTCATAGTTATAACATATTATAAGTCTCATATCTTGCCATGTTTCTCATGTCACTTTACTTAAAGCATACAAAGACCACTTATAAGTAATTATAATAATATTTCCGAAAGAACCCTAAGATCAGGTATCAGTTTAGATAAATGTGTAATATGAACAGTTTGATGATTTTGATGGTACCCTTCAGACAGCTTTTGATAAGTAACTCTGCAACTGCATGTCAGCTAGCAGTAATTATTATTATGCTGAATATATGCTAACACTAAATTTCGATGTTTCCCCAAAAGACAAACTATTATGTTATATTATAAGTAACTTTGCAAGTACATGAACATTCTACCTAGCCCAACCATAACCTAAGCCTACTAATACTCTAAGGAGTGTTAGTTGGCATGTAGTTAGAAAGTTTAAGCTTATAGTCAATAGACTTAGGGGACCATCAAAATAAAACGTAATATAATGTAAAAAATAAATGTAATATGATATAGTCCATTATAAATTAAGAAGATTTAATATGCCGTTCATTGTGTGTTATAAATTATCATAATCTTAAAAGTTATAACCTCAAATACTCAAGTATTATAATGTATTATAATTGTTGTTATGATTATTCATGAGATGGTATAACATATTAAAAGGTTTCTTATAATGCATTATGCATTTATTATAATGCCTTAGAAATACCGTTATAATGTGTTATAAATAGGGGCTTCATAGAAAGTGTTACCGAACATGGACTCATAATTTATTAAACAGGTTATCGTAACATCCAAAAGAACTAGAGAGCATATCCATATCAATCCAATATAAGAGGTGCAGGAGATGCTAGTTAACGGAGCTATGCTCAAATGCAATGGTCTTATGAGAGGTTGTTATAAGCATTGTTCAAGGGAATAACTGATTGAGATGTAACTTTTGGACGATCTCAGTTCACGAGTCACGACAGGCTTAAGCGTTTTGGGCGGTCAAGAACTGTTGTTCTCCTATTTGATTTGCTGATTTGGTTTCATTTTTCATCCGGAATGGTGCAGTGAGCAGCAACCGGACATGTAGTAGCATTCAGAAAAAAACTGACTCTTAAGTCATTGATAATTTGTTTAATCATTGACCGCACATCTTCCAGTCAGCACAGTGCCATGCTTAAGGTGTAAAAGAGGTAGCAAAACAAGAAATATAAGACTTCAGCAACTATGCAAAAAGCATCTGTACATGCACCAATGTACATCCTGAAGAAGGTAAAAATGTATTATTTGTCGGTAGACCCACATGCAAATAGTACAGATATGTTTTCTTTACCAATAACAAATAAAGAGCTTTTTTCTGGATAAAAACTGGGCTCCATAACCATCAAGGTCACAGGACATTATACAAATCTAAGTTTCAGTACACTGCACATAGACAACATGGCCAATATAGAAAAATAAAACTCTTTCTCTCAGGAAAAAAAAAGTTCTCTTGTAGAAAACAAATTGAAAATCGAAAAATCTATAAAACTGAAAATCGAAAATCTGAGCTTTGTAACTTTGTGACAGCAGCCACGCTAGTCTTTTTTGCAGAGACAGAATGTGGCTCACATCTCACAGAATATGCATATCTGATTATTATTACATAGATATGTTTTTGTACAACCTAAATATATACACATTAAAACTTTTCCCTGCTGAAAAGTTTGTATTTGCTATGTGGCCTCTGATTTAAGCTTATATATAATAATATATATAATAATTCTGCCTGTAGTACCTTCACCTGCCTCTCCTTTGGTATCTGCAGCACTGGGGACCATTAAATATTGTAGAGAAAACTCTTAAAATAGTTATTTGAAATCTGATTAGTTCAGTTTACCCACATACTGTAGTTTTTGAACATGAGCCTTCACTTGTTTAAGGTTGCCTTACTAGATAATTCAGCCATCTTCTTAACTACAACATGCTGGAAATAAAGTTTTACCCACATATAAATCAATTAAACAGTTAAATAAATCTTTTAAGAAAACCAAGCATAAAAGATATGTATAAGCTGGAAGCAAAAGAATCTATACTATACTATGCTCTCTGTTTTATTACACCCAATATGGTAAAAATGACTGAGAGGTTCTTAGAACCTGCATCTGTTGAAATCTGATGCCAACATATTAAATTTAGCTGATGATGAAAGCTAAATAAAATTAAGACCTTAACCTTGTTAATTATGAGTAATTATTAGTAATATTTGATGTAATAATAATGCATTCTGCCTGCTCCTGAAATATGTGAAATGATCACCCTCTGAACTAAAAACTAGAATATTGTTTATATAGAAGCCCATCCATTCAAGGATTGTCTGAATGCCATGTTTGTGTAAACATCATGTCGAAGGTGCCTGTATTTGGTGCATTTTTGAAAGACAGATGTATCTTTTTCTGCCTATGTTCCCACAGCACTCTCTGATATAGAATATTTGTTTTATTTATTTGTTATATTTATTTATGTATTATATTTTATATATAATTGAAATGTCATACATAATAATTATAATATTTAAATTTTTAACATTTGTTAAACTAAACAAACATGACTCATTAAAGTCATAAAATATTTGCATGGTTATCTCGAAGGCTCACTTGAATTTATTCTAGATCATTACAACAGTTTAGGTTTTAATCAAAGTTTGAAAGTTCAGGGAAGGTCAACAAAAATAATTCCACAGTATCAGTTACAACTTTGTTTATTTCAAATATTTTTGAAATAAATATAATCCAAACACATCATCTGTCACGATGCTCACAGGAATGGACAAACAACGACGTAATATAAATGAGAGTCTTTAATAAAATCCACAGGGAGGTACAGGAAACACAGGAGAACACAGAAACACAGGTGGTAACAACAACGCCGGACAAGGAACTAAGCAACTTATAAAGACACACCGATTAACAATGACATGTGTAGGGAATCACGCTAACGAGGGAAAAAAAACAATACACGCAGTACAGCGGGGGGAGACACTGCGAGAAACCAACATTGACAGTTCAGGGGTATGACATTACATCCCCCTCCCGGTAGGCGCGTCCTCACGCCGACAAACAGGGAAAACAAACTAAAAGTCTTAGGAGGGGGCTTCAGCAGAGGACGGACTCCCGGGAGGAGGGCGATCAATGGGATCCAGGGTGGAGACAGAACAGTCCAGGGAGGTGATGACGGGGGAAGAAGCCAAGGAGGAGACAGTAGGGAGCTGGAGCAGGAGGAGCCAGGTGAGACCCAGACCGCAGCCATGATGGAGACCCACGGTGGAGCCATGGTCGAGGAAAGGCTGACGACTCCAGGGGGCCGACCGACGGAGGCGGAGCAGGTGGTGGTAGAGCCCGAGGCAGAGACGGAGATCCGGAGGTCCGCGGCGGAGCCGGAACGACAGAGGACTGAGGCTGTGCCGGAGGAGTAGAGTCCTGAGGCGAAGGTGGGACGACGACTGACCGGGGCAGAGCCGAATGGACAATGGAGACCGGTGGAGCTGGTGGACCGACGGGCAACGGTGGAGACGAGGGGGCCGGGGTGGAGCCGCAGGGTCGGAGGGCCAAGGCGGAGTCCAGGACTCTGAGGCTGGAGACGAAGCAGAGTGAGCAGAGGGGCTGACAGGTGACAGCGGTGGCAGGGCTGAAGCAGCATGGCTCCCAGGCAGACAGTTCAGGGTGTACAGGGAGTTCAATGACAACGTCCTCAGAAAAATTAATCATGTCCTGTTCCATCACTAGCTTTCCATGTCCAGTTTTGGCTCACCCTCAGCGGCAGTGCAGTGGGCAATGCTGTCTTCAGCATCCTCATGCCCCATTGAAACTTCCACCGTCGCGGGCATCGTGGCCGGCTCTCGCACCTGGTCAGACGGCTCGTGCGGCTCTGGCTCTGCTGCGATCGGCAGCTCTGTCGCTCCTAGCGGCGATAGCTCGATGGTCACGGTGGGCTTTAGCTCTCCGTCATCGGTGGGCTCGGGCTCATGTCCCGTGTGTCGAGGTGGTGGCTGGCTGGGCTCTGGGTCCGGAGTGGCACTGGCGAGTTTCTCCAGGGCACAGGCGGGGAACAAAGATCTGTTTCTCCCCAGTGTCCACTCCACAAAAGCGTTGAAATTTGCTCGAGGGCCGTCCTCGGATGACGGCGCTCTGTACACCATATTTAAGCTGGCATCATATATAGAAACAAAAACGGGGGGAAAACGCATACTGTCACAATGCTCACAGGAACGGACAAACAACAACATAATATAATCAAGAGTCTTTAATAAAATCCACAGGGAGGTACAGGAAACACAGGAAAACACAGGTGGTAACAACAACGCTAGACAAGGAACTAAGCAAACACACCGGCTGTATCCGAAATCGCCCCCTATACCCTCAAATAGTGCACTATTTGAGGAGATAGCCATTTTAAGTGGTGTTCGAAACCATAGTGGACGTTCTCGAGTGCACTCATTCAATCCCACAATGCACCGCAAAAACGAGTGTACAAATGATGTACGCTCAACAGCTAGAGATAACCCATAATGCACTGTGAGAGTCGCGCGCCGACTGAATTCCCGCGTCTCGCCAGACGATGGCGCCAGCAGGTGAAACATCTATCCGTTAATTTTACAATGCGCTGGTCCATGGCGTAATACAGCGTACAACACAGGTACCAATTCGTTGTAAGATGATTATTAATTTTTGTTAACCAGGGTTTATACGTAAATTCCTTGACATAGTTCAAGATAAATCCTTTAATCTTACTACTCGAACTGTCAGTTTTAAATGATTGTTAAACAGCAAGCAATACTATGCAAAAGCGACAGTCCTTCTGGTGCACTTAGTGTCCGAATTCACTCACTCGTTTTTATTCACTCCTTCAAGTGAACTGTACGAGTGGACTAATGTAGGGAATAGTGAATGAGGGTATAGGGGGCAATTTCGGATACAGCCACCAACTTATAAAGACACACTGATTAACAATGACAGGTGTAGGGAATCACGCTAACGAGGGAAGAAATCAATACACACAGTACAGCGGGGGGAGACACTGGGAGAAACCAACATAGACAGTCCAGGGGTGTGACAACATCACACAAGTTGGTCTAACACTGCCAAGTTTGTTGTGCATATGTCCAGTGCTTTTGTATGAAACATAATGTGTATGCATAGCAAATTCTAAATCTCTTAAAATCACAGCAAGGTCTGGTTAAAGTTCTTATTAGGGTATGCTCTCAAATTGTGTTTTGTCACAAGATCCCTGTCTGAACATTTCCATTTTTGTATTTCACAGGTGAACAGGTTTTTACTTTAAATTGTGGCAAATTATGCGTGTTATACTGAAAATAAGATGAGCAGCAACAGTAGAACAAGACTTTGATTTTCCCTTACAGTTCGCTTCTGCAATTACTGTTCCTTTGTTCTGAGATCAAAGCTTCTTTGCACAAGGTTGTTGTGACTCAGAGATATGCTCAAACTGAGAGCCATGTGTGATGATTCATTATTAAGAGGAGAAAAAAGGAGGAGGACAAATCTGAAAATCTCATCTTGGTGTCCTTATATTGTAGGTGTGGTGTTTTTTTATTCAGTTTTTTTACACAGAGGATTAAATAATATAGCCAGAGACTCCTGCATACCAATCTTTGTTAGAACAAATACTTATAATTTATGAATTCGATTTTTATTTGATCTTTTTTTTTTTGGACCCAAGTATACTGAGAGCAAAGCTAATATGTCCTTTAAACCCATCAAACTGGTGCTAGATGTGTGTGTGTCTGTTTTCTCTCTCAGCAGGAATCTCAATCTAAATCATGCAATTATCAGTGTTTAGTAGTTTACTTAATCCATTTAAAATTCATGGCCTTTAGTGAATGTCAAAATTAAGTTTGGAGTTTTTTAACCAGAACCCTATGCAAGCTTTTTTTTTATGTTGTTGTGATTAAATTAAATTAAATAATTGCTTATGGGCAAATAATTCAGGTGGCTGAATCAAAATTGGTCTTCATTTCCCAGACTCTGTTTGCTAAGTTTTGTTTCATTTCCTGCAATGTTTGGTCACATATAATCAGTTAACTTTGATTAACTTTGCCTTTTCCCTGATTTTAATAAGATTTAGACAAAGTAATTTAAAATGACTTTTAAAATTACTAAAACATTAGAAATCAAAATTTAGGTTAAATAAATAAATTACAAACAGAACAGAGCTATGAAGTTCTGAAACAATCAAACGTTACTCGTTTGTTACTCATTCTGCCATACATAGTTAGTCACAAGAACAGATTAACTCATAACTCATCTTTTCTCCAGGCATGTGTAACTATATTTTATGTTTTTATTTTTATTTGTTAGTTAGTGCTGGGTAATTTTAAAGCAGGGCCATTTGATTGGACATAAATGTGTAAGAGTCAAAAGTATTATTGGTTTGATTTCAAAGACCGAAAGAACATTTTTTTTAAATGCAAAGAAGAAAATGTTGACTTTTAGGAGTATTCTAGTATATAGTCCCAAAGTTAATTAAGCCACAAACCCTTTGATGAAGTCTGACATCTTGGAAATAAGCTAAACAAACTTCATTTGTACAGCACTCCATACGCAAAGCAGTTTTTTAGAAACAATAAAAAATTTAGATTTAAACTACAGTGTTTGATTATTCTCAATGAAGTATGTGTGATGGATAGAGGAATAGATAGATAGATAAATAGACAGACAGGATTAAGTTAGTAAAAGGAGGAGTTGGAGGAGGTGACTTGTGGCCTCTACTCGGAATTTGTGCTCTGCATTTCACCCATCCAAGTACACAAACAGCGGTGAGTAGCAGTTGGGGGTCTGGTGCCTTGCTCAAGGGTCTCACCTTAGTCATGGTATTTAGGGTGGACATTCAATTACCCCACCTACAGTCCCTGCCAGACCTGAGACTCGAACCTGAGACCTTTGAATTTTGTGACCAAGTATGGTGTTCCATACTCTGAATTTGTGCCCTGCATTTCACCCATCCAAGTGCACACAACACAGCAGTGAGTAGTGAACACACACACAGCCAATGCTGTGGCACCTGGAGAGCAGTTGGTGGTTCAGTGCCTTGCTCAATGGTCTCATCTCAGTCATGGTATTGAGAGTGGAGAGAGCACTGGTTATTCACTCCCCCATCGACAATTCCCCGAACCGGCAACCTTTGGGTTACAAGCCCGACTTTCTAACCATGAGGGCAGGCCCGTGCACAGACCTTTTGAGGGGCATGTGCTGAAACTGAAAAAAGGGCACCCCCCCCCCCCCCCCAACCCCTGCACGAACCTCTCTCCACCACCAAAAAAACACATACAATAATATTTTTATATTATATTTAATTAGTATTAATAACTTTGGTAACACTTTCTATGAAGCCCGTATTTATAATACATTATAAGGGTATTCTTAAGGCATTATAATGAATGCATAATGCATTATAAAAAACCTTATAATATGTTATATCATCTCATGAGTTTTCATAAGAACAGTTTTAATGTATTATAATTTGTACTTTTTTGTGGTTATAGCTTTTTTAAGAGTATGATTACCTCCTCATAGTTATAACATATTATAAGTCTCATATCTTGCCATGTTTCTCATGTCACTTTACTTAAAGCATACAAAGACCACTTATAAGTAATTATAATAATATTTCCCAAAGAACCCTAAGATCAGGTATCAGTTTAGATAAATGTGTAATATGAACAGTTGGATGATTTTGATGGTACCCTTCAGACAGCTTTTGATAAGTAACTCTGCTACTGCATGTCAGCTAGCAGTAATTATTATTATGCTGAATATATGCTAACACTAAATTTCGATGTTTCCCCAAAAGACAAACTATTATGTTATATTATAAGTAACTTTGCAAGTACATGAACATTCTACCTAGCCCAACCATAACCTAAGCCTACTACTACTCTAAGGAGTGTTAGTTGGCATGTAGTTAGAAAGTTTAAGCTTATAGTCAATAGACTTAGGGGACCATCAAAATAAAATGTAATATAATGTAAAAAAATAAATGTAATATGATATAGTCCATTATAAATTAAGAAGATTTAATATGCCATTCATTGTGTGTTATAAATGATCATAATCTTAAAAGTTATAACCTCAAATACTCAAGTATTTTAATGTATTATAATTGTTGTTATGATTATTCATGAGATGGTATAATATATTATAAGGTTTCTTATAATGCATTATGCATTTATTATAATGCCTTAGAAATACCCTTAAAAAGTGTTATAAATAGGGCTTCATAGAAAGTGTTACCATAACTTTTATATAGATAATATATACATGCATCACATTCAGCAGATAGCCATAAAATCAAAATAGAAATTTCTTATAATACATTTTACCCAGCTGACAAGGATCACTCGGTTGGTTTGTGTCAAACTCAAATGCAGTTAACGTTACACCGCGGGTTTTTGACCAGCGAATGTGTGCAATTTGTCCATCATAAAACCGACGACATCACATTACGTCAACATCACACACACCGGTGTGGTTATGCATTATATGAACCTTTATAGACATACTAGTGTTTATTTCATAAAGACAACGTTGCACTTATTCAAACAACAAGATATTTTACCGTTACAAAACAAAGACGTTCATCTGCTTCTGCTCTATGACTCTGACTGATGTGCTGTAACGTAAGTTCGCTGCGCTCAGGGGGCGGAGTTGTGAAGTTTGACTGACAGTTTGAGCTGTTCTAAGAGATGCGCTTTTTAATGCCTTTAATTGGTTAAATATTTGTTAAAAAGACAAAGGGTTACCAATAGCATTGATTTATATAAAAAAAGGGCACTTCTGAGTGTAATTAAAAAAGGGGCCCTGCCCCATTCCATGCCTGCACGAGGGCACAACTGGCCCTAAAATGATTCTACATGATTTTCAGGTGGCTTCACCAGTTTCTCTGGTTTTTAATTTAATGTTTGAAGGGTGCAAATGTTTCATGGTTATCTAACGCATTCTGCCCAAGTGTTCTAACAATCTAAATGTTGAATCTAGAGAGGTTTAAAACAATGGCTGGCACTTTTCCAAGTTTCTAAAACATGTAACATGTTTACCATTTTTTTTAACCTAATATTTGGCCTCCAGGTGGTAAAATGAATTGGTTGGTTGATCTTTGTTGCTAAATTAGAATTATATTCATTGTAATACCTAATAGGAAAGAAATAGGATGGAACCAATACCAATTCACTGAATTCATGAATGTTTTGTTGTTCCTGTCTCCTCTTTTGCTTATAATTTTCCAGGACTACCTTACCTCCTACCATTCAAGACATTAAAACTGAGGGGTTTTGGAAAGAACAGACTAAGCACCTGTTCACTGTTCCCCAAATCCGATACAAGTGCACAATCTGAAATAGGAATATGGATAGCCTTGTAAATAGCTTTGTAGGTAAACATTTTTGCTGGGGAAATATGCAAATATAACACTATAATAATAATAATAAATTTGAAAATTTCCTTTTTAAACTCTGACCTGTAATTAACTGTTGTCTGTTTATTGGATATAGGTTATACATTTTGTTATTATTTAAAAAATAATAATGGAAAACTGACTGGGGAAAATCAGGGTGTTATTATCAAATTACTTGGTGACGCTGATCACCAAATCATCATAATCATAAAGAGCGGTGACGTGTTGGTTGACGTCCTCATACGTAGCCCCGCCCCCAATGTGCGCAGTGCATTCTGGGTCCACCTCAAGATGGCGGCGCCCTTGCGCAAATGTTGAGAAACAGTCTTGGCTGGAAGTCTGATTAAAAAAAATTAACCACAGTTCTACAGTGCTGAACCATCATCAAAAATAACAGAAAGTGCACAGAAAAAGACTGTTGGATTAAAGTATCGAACGCCTGCCGTGGCTCACGCAGAGTGTGTGTTTGAAGATGATGATGGGCCGCTGCGCCTGACTCAGAACCAAAAGGAAAGCCATCGCAGATCCTCCTGCAAACACCTCTTGATCCGGCGCCTGCAGATCCTCTACAGGCTGTGGACGCTGCCATTTAAGCTGCTGACGGGAGTGATCTGTGTGATCGTCCGCCGACGCAGCGGATCTCCAGCTCGAGCTTTGGAGAACTCTTCCGATCAGAGGTGCGAGTACAGTTCACAAAACAGCCCAGTTTCTCTGCAACAATTCACCATGTTGCCAAAATGCCATATTTGCTTTAGTAGAATTGTTGACACCGTTTCTGAACGATTCGCTGTTTAGAGGACATTCTGTTTTTTTAAATTATGGTTATTCAATGTAAAAGTAACTGCAGTAATTATGGTATTTAGGCTGAAATTACAGTTACCGTTTTGAATATGCATGACTATTGGGTGAAGCAGCACATTCTTGCACAGCAAGAAGCACTGCTTCTTCAGTTCTGTTCTAATTGGTTTGAATGTAACTTCACTCTCAATGTGGTAACGTCAGACTAATATGCTGGAAACTTTCAGTTCAGTTTTTAAATCGGTCAGTTCTTAGTTTTTGTGGTTTTAAGAAGTCTTCATTAAGGTTTTTGAATTCAGTCTTTACAGTACATGCAAGCTATCTTAACATGAGTGGTTGGAGGATTGTTTAGTATCACTGCATCTGTGAGCCTTTGCATTGCACCACCAGTTGCATCAAATTATATTGTGGAAATGATGATTGCATTGTGATGATTGTTATGTTTGACTTCATGTGATGCTGTGTAAACCGATCGACATTTGACTTGAGACAGCGGCATCAGCATGCCACTGTGACGCATGGAATCAAAATACTGCAGGAGTTTTTTTGAGTGCAGCCAGCTGGCTTAGTCAGCGCAGCTTCTAAACAGATTCATAAGCTCTGATGAAAACACAGCTATATGACGACTGTCCAGAATCACAAATAACAACTATGTTTTATGTTTGTTGTGACACCTACAGTTCTGCTTATCGCTCACAATTTTTTTAAATGCTAAAAATTATTTTAATGTGTACTTCATGTTATTGTGCCATGTTTTTCAAAACTGACCCCATTTATGGGTATTCAAATAGTAAAAAAAAAAAAAACTTTAATTACTAAATAAACATTTAAACATAAAAATACTTGCTTAATTATGCTACTCCCAGAGCTAATTTATTAAATAACACATTTTTAAAAATGTGTATTTGATAAGTGTGTGGTAAAAGTATGAATGTTGTAAATGTTGTAAGAAATACATTTATGATAAATTAAAGGTTCTACACCATATACATATAAGCTGTTATATGTAACAGCTTCCACTCTTCTGGGAAGGCTTTCCACAAGATTTTGTTTGTGTGGGAATTTTTGCCCATTCATCCACTAGAGCGTTTGTGAGGTCAGATTGATGTTGGTCAAGAAGTCCTGGCTTGCAGTTGTGTTATGTGAGGTTGTGGCAAGTGCTTTGTTTGGGCCAGTCAAGTTCTTGCAAAGAAAGTCATCCAAAGTCATCCAACTATGTCTTTATGGACCTTGTTTTGTTTACTGGGGTGCAGTCGTGCTGGAAAAGAAAAGGGTCAGACAGGTAACATTGTCCTGGCATCTGCCAAATCTAGACTCAGCCATCAGACTGCCAAACAGAGAAGTGTGATTCATCACTCCACAGAACATGTTTCCACTACTGTTGGGCGATATGCTCAATTTTCATATCATCCTATCGTCAGCCTGTGAGATCGCCGGGTTTCTGTGCTTTCTGTCAGCAGCAAAGCAGCTAATTCATAGTTTTACATTACATCATATCTGTCCCAGATCTTTGTTAATGTTCATAAAGACTTGACCCTGGGCTGGAAGTTTAAGGATTGTGCATTTAAGCGAAACGTTTGTATTTCTGTAGCTTTAATAAAGTCTGTATGCTTCATATAGAGATATAATTTATGTTTTAGCCTTTTCTTCAGGCCGCGGAAGCATGGTTATGCACTTAATTTCACAATGCCAGTTTTCCTTGTTCTTATTTGATTTTAATAACTGATCAACAAAAATATGTATTAAAAATTAAGATAAAAATTATACAAAACGAAATTCGTTTAAGAAAGGATTTCCCACAAATAAAAACGTACGAAGTTGTCAAAAAATTGTGTCTGACCCTCTCAAATTCTCCCGCCGTAATGCAGTCCAATTCATACCACGTCCTTTATGACATTTACAAGTTACACAAACTTCTTTTGTAATAAACAAATTAAACTTAAACAAAACACAAATAATATTTAAACAATGTAAAACAGAAAAAAAAATCTTAAATGGCTACAACAATATATATCGCTCTTTCTCTTTTCGTTTGATCTGTTGTTTAAACTAATCTTTGCTGCTTTTTTGATAATTCTTTAAGTAAACATTTGCCCGTTTGCTGATTAAATAAACAGTTTTAGACTTCCCCTTGAACTACATGCGAGCCTCCTGTGTGTGTGCGCGTGTGTGTGTGTGTGTGTGTGTGTGTGTGAGATACCTGCGAGTTGTCCGCGCAACGCAGCGCTGCACTTTTGCCCGGTTTCATTAAGGCTGGGTGAAAAATGGATTCTTCGATGCATCGCAATCCTCTTTTCAATGAGCTTATGTTTTTTCCTGCATATGGCACGTGTGCGCGCTAGAGACGCAGCGGGCTTCATTGCACAGAATTTGCACTATGCGACACGTGCACATTGTTTGACAGTGTGTGCTTCCACCCGCAGTGTTTTACTTTAGATATGCCTTCATTTCTGCCGTTTGTAATGCAGTACTATTAGATGCACAAAACTCGCGCACTGGCAGACTTTCACTTTCTCTTTGTGTTTGTTCGTCCTAAAAAGCTCGATTGCGGATGCGGTTAAATGCACTTGCATTTTCGAATACTTTTATACGAAACTGATGTAAACACAACCAGTTATGTTTTCAGAGCAGGACAAAACATCTGATATATCGAAATAGATCGGTGCATTCATTGAAGCCTGTGAAAGCAGCCACTGTCATATGTTACTGTCAATTGTTTTAAAAAGTAGCCTGCTTATATAAAAAAGATTAAGTAAATTCTGCACGAAATTAATTTAATATAAAATCTAATTAAATTGAATCTTAATTTTAATATAAACAAAAAGCATAGAAACTGCAATTTTACATATTGTTAAAATGTAAAGATTCCCACCCCTTTACAATGAGCCCATTTGTAACATCAACTAAGATTTATGAAAGCTGTAGAATAGAAGTGTTGTTCCTTGTTAGAGTGTGTTAATTTCAACATTTACTGATATATTGTTAAATTTTGAAGTTTATTTTGTTAACATTAATGAACTATGAAATAACTTTAATGATCAATATATAATTATTATTTTTATTAATTTACAAAGTATGGTTTAATACTTTTTTAAAAACTAGTAGAGCACTATTTTAGTTGCCTTTCAGTATCCATTTTCAAAAACTATTGGTTAATTAATCGGTATCGGCTAGTGTGGTCCAACCTAGGTATCGGTAAAAACCAATATTGGTCGACCTCTAGTTTATTTAACCTTCTGTTTCGTAAAAGTAACAACATATTTTATTCAGAATTTTAGTTTTATGCACTTAAAAGTATCGAACGCAAAAAACGAAAATCACATCGCAATCGCAATATTTGTCAGAAAAACCGCAATTAGGTTTTTTCTCAAAATCGTGCAGCCCTATTTCCTATATACAGACGGATTCTGATATAACGTATTTAATTCAGCCTAAACCACATTTTACTACCTTTATCCTAATGACTGTGCAATGCTGGATAATACAATCCTTACATCATCTTAAAAAGCAGCTACAAATAACAAGCAAAGAGCATTTACATTATCAAAGAACTTCATCACTAACTAGTGTAACCTAGTCTAGTGCGAGGTGCACTTTAAAAAACACTCCCGTTATAATCAGTTTATCTATCTACACTGTATGATGAATAAATCTCTTACCCATGCAGCGCGTTAAGGCGACGTGGCCACTCTATGCGTGTTTATACCATGGCAAGTTTCTGAAGCATCCTAGAACCGACTCTCTGCACTGCATCGCTAAAGTTAGGTGCCTTTTTGACGGATAATAATAATAATCGTCTTGCTATTGTTAAAGGCATCAGCAACTGGCGATATCTCTAACTATCGTCGATACACGATACTATCGTCTATCGGCACAACCCTAGTTTCCACTGCTCCAATGTCCAATGGCTATGTTCTTTATACCACTCAATGTGATGCATTGTACTTGGTGATGAGAGGTTTGCATGCAGCTGCTTGGCCATGGAAACCCATTCCATGAAGCTCCCGCCACACAGTTTTTGTGTTGATATTAATGCCAGTGGAAATTTGTAACTCTTCAGCTATGGATTTAGAGGAGTGTTAGTGACTTTTATGCAGTATGCACTCAGCACTTGTTAGGGGTGTAACAATATTACAAACTGAACCGAAATATCGCGATACACCAACCACGATACGTATCGCGAAACTCTCGTGGCGTACCGCGGTACTCTCACGCCCCCTGCTGCCCATTGTTGAGGTTGACATCACTTGTCTCTAACTAATTTAACCAATTTAAACACATCTTTATTTTATCACATTTGATTAAATTGTATTAGTAATGATGAGCTTTTGTTCTAAATATTATATTCTAAAGTTAGTATTTTCCAAGTGCATGTCATGTCATGTGACTTGAGTGAGCGATCACACTCGGTTACTACTCAGGGCACGACATTAACGCTTGTCTGGGACAAGTGGATTTTGTGAAAGGGCAAGTGAAAGGGGATTTTACTTGCCCGACCGGACAAGTAACTTGATTAAAACATCAATTACAAACAATAACTAGCGCAGCAACGAAACTTTGGTGAGCATAATTCTGATTTTATTACTTAAGATGACTGAAAACGGACAGTATCAAGCTCGTGCAGGCTATCTGACAGAAAATCAACACTAATAGGCTCAACAGCAGACACAAAGACAAACCTACTGCGGTAGGAAAGCACCATTACGATTGCAAACGTGAGTGACATTGATTTTATACAACAGTGGTTCAATAAACTAGTAGTTAATATTAACTGACTTACATTTTAGACACATCATTAACCATTTTTGCAAACGAAAATAGTTCTAAGCAAAGTAACAGCAGAACCTCCGTGAATCTCAGCGACAATCTGTGTAACACAGCGGTGTTTCAGTACTGAATGATTTAGCATTTTTTGAATCGAGTCAGTGAACGAACTGGTTGACTCCATCAATGGTTGAATACGTGACTCGCTCATTAAGACTGTGACTACTGCCACCTATTGGTGGTTCGGTTTTATATTTAAAGGTATTGCATTATGATTTATGTTTAAAAAAAGTATAACATTAATCTTATTACATTATTTATGTATTTGCAATTTTACTGTGTAAATGCATTTTTTGGAACCTCTTGTCTTCAATAAACAGTCTAAGTAAATACAGTTGAATGTCAATTTCATTGCAGGCCCGGTTTTTCCTGTGCAATGGAAAGATGGAGTTTGTTGATAGTGATTTAATTTGTGCAACCATACAGAGTCTAATTATTCTAATTTGATGTACTGTATTGATAAAATTTAAGAATTTGATGTGAATGATGACACATACAGTTAGTAAGGTTAGGAAAATAAAGTTAAAATAATTTTAAATAAATAATAAATAAATAATAAATTTAAGGCAAATATCACAAATATTCAGATTAAAGTAAGACCTTATAGAGTAGTGATGAGACTATTGCTTCAGAATGGATTAATTTACAGCCAAAAAAAGGCATATTTTGCCCCGGACAAGTAAATTTTTCACTCGGACAAGTGAATGTCTAATTTTCACTAACTTACTCTGTACTAAAATGGGTTGGCAAAGTTAATAAAGAAAAAGTTTAGTTGTTCTTGTTATTAAGTGAATCTATTGTTCCTTAGCATTGCTGTTAAAATGACATCAACCCTAACCCCACAGCAAACAGAAACCGAACCGAACCGAACCGAACCGTGGCTCCAAAACCGTGAACCGAACCGAATCGTGCCTTTGGTGTATCGTTACACCCCTAGCACTTGTTGACCCTGCTCTGTGACTTTACATGGACTGTAAACATTTTTCGCCCGTTTCAACTTAAGAACTTAAGTTTTGTGGCTGCCTTAAGATTTTAAGTTATTTCAACTAGGGATGCTCATATTGACCGTTTAACCGTTAACCGACAGTAAGAATTTTAACCGATTATTACTATCAGTTAAACGGTTTAAAAGTTTTTTTTTCTATTTTTTTTTTTTTTTAAGTTTGCTGCATGGTGAAAGAAATAGGGCTGTAATCAACCAAAGAAAATCTTGGTCGACTGAAGTCCAGAAACTTTCGACTAAAAATCGACTAAAAATGACGTTGTGGAGAAAAAAAAAACGTACATTACATTAATTAGATACGTACTGTGCTCAGTACTTGGTAGCCTTGTTGTCTGCCTAAATTAATTATAAATAAACATAAAAAACGTATAGGCTTTTTGCAGTATAATTTTTTTATTATTTTTCACTGAAATGAGTCTGACACACGAGTCTGTCGTCTCTGACAGCGGTGCATCACGTGCACCTGCGCAATATCATAGCCTGTGATTTCTGAAAACAGTACTATGTTGTCAACTAGTGATATCACAAGAACTTTTGAGGAATGTGCAACATAATTTAGAAAATTATTTTTGTCATATGTTATAAGTATAACTGTCAGACACTATCATTTCATCATTTCAGCTTGCGCAGAGCGAGGCTGAACATTAGAGCTCAGCTACGCGGCTGAGACACGAATAGACTTAACAATTCCTTCCGTGATATTATTTTTCAGTTTGGATGAGGGGCCGTTCACATGTCGCGCCTAAAAACGCGTGGAAAACGCTAGGCGCGATGCTTTCTTCCTTGTCAACAAAGCGCTCGGGCGCTTGCTCTCCGGAAGCGTCTGCCGTTTCTAAGCAACCATCAGCTGCGCTCTAGCTCCAAGCCTATATGCGTATCATGCATTGTTGCTTCTATTAGCGTCAAAATAATGGAGGCTTGACAAATCATAACGTTCAGAATATCCTTGGACCACAATGATGAGCTGTTTCTGCTGAGGTTTCAATGTAACGGAAAAACGTGAGGAAGCTGATGAAGCGGAAAAAACGAGCGCGTCGCACCGCGTGCGCGTCGCTTCCATTATGCGCGCGCAAGACGCGCATCTACATTTGAAATAACGAACTTGATCGCGCAAAAGACGCTACATGTGAACGGCCCCAAAAGCCTACGTATCTGTCTCTCTTCTCCAGTGGGTTGGGCTAATCCAAAACAGTGAAAACAATGGGGGTGTTCTGAAAACAGACTGTTCCCTGTGAAACAGGGGTGCTCTGAAAACACCCCCATTAGCAATTAGTGCTTTCCACCTGATGAAATAAGCACGGTCAAACTGATGAAATGAGCACGGCAAAAAAATCGACCAATCAGAATTTTGGTCGAACCAGACCGTATCGACCAATTAATCGACTAATCGACTGGGACGTTACAGCCCTAGAAAGAAATAATGCTATTTGTAAGTTATCTGTTTACTCACGCGCAGTGTGGCTGTACAGACATATTTCGATTCACCTTTACTTAGTAAACAGATGTATTATATGCAACTCAATGGCAAGTGGCGTTATTGGGTTATCATAGAGTGAATCTGTGAGTGAATGTATTCAAATTCTGAATGAATTACAATCACTGGAAAGCTATCACTCATCCTAGAGTAGTTCATCGCAATCTCATAAAGTTATTAAAAAGTAATAAAATAACCTTTACACTGCACAATTATTCTCTTATTTATATAATGCCAACACTTTCTTTGTTTTAATAAGAGAGTTCGCGAAAGTGTAGAAATCAGCAAAACTGAAACCGGCACTTTGGTTGATGAGTGGATTGTAACATAGCCTCCTCTGATTGGCCACAGTAATAATCAAATCAACATACATGTCTGTGATTGGCTATTGCTGAACGCTGTAAAACACGCGCTTCTCCACACGCATATGACAGTGGATGGAAGTCCCGAACCGCAAATTGAAAGCTAGGGTTTTTGTGATGGTGTTTTTTTTTGCGGATCTAAGAGTTAACAGGCAGCGGTCCTGCCTATCCGTACAGCATGTGGACATGTTAAAAACTAGGCACACTGAGGTATTGGCTGGCCTGCTAATAGTGTTGTCAAAAATATCGATATTTCGATAAATATCGATACTGAAATATCTGAACGGTACCAATACTAATTCCCCAAAGTATCGATACTAGCCGAGCTGTCACTTTCACTTCTCTCCAAAAGGCGCGACAAACACCACACGTGACCGCAGTGCCGGTCTCGTCTCATTCGCTCTGGTTAAATAGCATAAGTGAAGCGAATAGAAAGGCGAGTGCGGCTTTGGCTGATAAAGAACACAGCAGCAGTGCTATCTGGAAATATTTTGGATATAAAGCACGGAACACGGAAAGCCGAAGTATACAAGCAAGCCAATATGTAAACGTAAAGAGTTGCTACAGAGCAGTGCTAACAAAAGACGCTAACACTACTAATCGCAAAGCACCTGAAAGACAGACACCTGGATCTATATAAAGAATTTCGAGAGGTTGGTAACTGTTCTCATTTTAACATTACTGAATCATTAAATAAGATTGCCTAGCTGAAATGAGTCTCGTTTTTTCACCGTAATTCGTTAATATAATCTGATTGATGAATCTTAGACAAGTAAATACATCAACTGGTCAAATGTAAATTAACGTGTGCTTATTTAACTTTATTTAAAAAAAAAAATTATATTTAAATAATGCAATTTGTCTTAATGTCGATCTTGTGAGCAACTGAGCATTGTTTTCGCGTGTGATGCTTGCACGTTTGCATGGATCGGTGATTATATGTGAATCTGGCAATAAAATCCGTTCATCAAATAATGTTAATGTATTAACCAGCATTTATGAACGACGAGCAATGCATTTGTTACAGTATATTTTGATTTTTGATAACGGTAGGTAATAAAATTACAACTGATCATGTTAGCTCTGGTCCAATAAAACTATTTTAATTAGTTCATGTATTAGTAAATGTTAGTTTAAATTAACTTTTAACTAAGATTAATACATTTTTTGGAAGCATTTTTCGTTGTTTAGTCATGTTAACTAATGTTAACAAATATCTATTACCATTAACTTAAATTCTAAGATTAGTTATAGTTCAGTTCATTTTAAAAGTGTGGTCTAAAAAGAAAAAAAAATGTTAAACAACAAAAACAACACACTCACAACCTACACTACCAGCTATATTTGTAATTGAACAGCAGATGAAGTATGAAACAAACTCAAATGAAGCTAAGAAAGCTGAACAGGGCTGTAGCAGTGTACATTTGCACATTCCTCATTGTCATGTTATCTTGTTATATTTATCTTTAAATTAAAAAAGAAATTTACCCCTTTAATTTTGTGGCAGTTTTTTTCTCTGTGGTATCGAAAATGGTATCGAATATCGATATTTTTCAAGGTATCGTATCGAAGTTAGAAATTCCAGTATCGTGACAACACTACCTGCTAATATATTTTTATGTCCGACGAGAAGAATAAGACCGGTACAGTTCTTCAAAGCGCATAAAAGGATTCAGTGTGTTTTAGTTTTGTCATCTTAATTAGGTAGTTATTTAATTTATACATATTTAGTGTAGGCCTATTTATATTATTCTTTTTTTTTCATTCAGATTTTCTCTGTTCTCAGAACCGCTGCTGATGCGTGATAAGTATGTCAATACAGTTTTTGTTGTTGCTCTGTATGCTGCTGTTTGCACGTTAAAATAAAACATTTGCTTGTATTTTTAATGTATCATCACAGATACTCGTGCATTCTATTTTTATTTTAAACTAATTTATTATTCTAATTTTATCAGTTAACGGTTAATGTTCGGATAACGAGCAGCTGTTGTCGGTCAGGAAAATTAACCGAAATGAGCATCCCTAATTTCAACTTAAAAGCACAAGTCATTGCAACTCACGACTTTAAATCTTGCCTAGTGTTGAATTGCTTTAAGTTTATTTGACTTTACAATATGTTCTGTTTTAACTTATTAAATTAAGTTGCAAAAAGTTTTAATGTACATTTTTAGTTATGATAATGTAAACTTTATTTTAAATACAAATAAAAAATACTTCAAAATTTGAAACATTACATTTTTTTTCTTGCAGTGTTTATAAACAGGTTTTTAATATTAAAAACAGTACACAACCTGCCTATGTATGCTAATGTGTGAATGTCAGTATATGTATAAAACAAGGGCACAAAAGTGGCAAAAAACTGATAAGAAACTGTCAAACAAAGCTGAAAATATACTCATACCTAATAGGGTTGTGAAGATGAGGAAATTTCCCCACCGGTTAATCGGCACGTGACAACACCGGTAATACCGGTATCACCGT
Organism: Garra rufa; assembly: GCF_049309525.1. Taxonomy (NCBI): domain Eukaryota; kingdom Metazoa; phylum Chordata; class Actinopteri; order Cypriniformes; family Cyprinidae; genus Garra; species Garra rufa. The sequence goes on along the minus strand of NC_133372.1, from coordinate 21,889,299 downwards.
GGGGGTGGGGGTTTGCTCTTTTTTTTCTGCTTTTAAATAGCGTGCGTATTATACTTTCACTTTCAGTTTTGCGGGATTTGGCAATTCGGCGTCAATTGTTTTAATGGACGACAACGAAACTACAAAAAAAAAAAAACTTTGAACCCAAAATATTGCCAAAAAGGTGCTTTTGGACACTAAATCGTCCGCCATTCTGTTTCTGTAAATTCGACTCCTCGCACAGATAATTAACACGGCCAATTCACCATCAGCAATCACACTCCGTATCCAAGCACTACAAGAGAATCCCTTTAAATATCCAAGCAGTCTTACCTTCATCATCTCTTGTTTTCAACATCCCTCTCCCTGGGCAGGGGGAGTGCCCCGGGCTCGGACAAACATGCTTAACTTTTACGCTGTTTATTATAAGCGCGAACTCCTCACGTGATAAATGAAATATGACGCATTGTAGCTATGTTCAGTTTTTAATTATATTGCATGCTCTCGTCTTAAGTACATTATTTAGAATGATATTTTCCATTCAATTCAAATAAATATTTAATAAAAAACGAATACTTAAAAAAAAAAAAAAAAAAAAAAAAGTGGAGACGGTGTCACGGTGGAAAAGTGATGTCACCGGTGTTGCGTCTTAAAACCGGTAACACCGTCAACACCGTCTATCGTGGCAAGCCTAATACCTAATGGGAAACGACCACTGAGACAAGCTTGGAAAATTGATAATTTAAAAGGAGAAAGGTGTCCTGCAGTGCACCATTGTAGTCTTCGTATTAGGAGGCCAGCTTGCATGCCCTTCTTGAGTGTATGAAGTCTCTCACTACGAGTCTTTAAATCAGAAAATGGGTAAAGTAAAAATTACTAACAGTTGGTTATACACTGATAAACTTCAACACAAATACTTTGATTCAGAAACACAAAAAAATGATGGTTTGAAGCAGGGGTGTCCAATCCTGCTCTGAGGGTTGCTGTCCTGCAGAGTTTAGCTCCATCCTTAACTAAACACATCTGAAACAGTTAACTAAGGTCTTATTTGGCACACCAGAAACTTCAAGGCAGGTGAGTTGTGGCAAGTTGTAGCTAAACTCTCCAGGACACCTGCCTTTCAGGACCAAGTTTGGACTCTGTTGAAAACCGATGCAAATATGTGATGATTCAAGTCAGTTGAGACGTTAAACAAATTGCGATACACATTTTAAACAGCAAGGGCTGCTGAAGCTGTATACTGTGACCACAGTTTAGCAAAAAATTGTTTTTTTCAAATTTGCCACAATAATGAATAGTAACAAACATGATGGCAGCTGCGGTAGGGTAGATTGTTGATGTGCAGTCAAATCAGTTGGTGTGGTAGCGGACTTACACTGAGGATGATCTACTATAAGTTGTGACTGTAATTCCCACCCCTGTCCAGTTTGTGGTGAGTGCGTTCCATTGTGGCAGCAGAGCACTGAATACAGAACAAAAACTGTCACGAATCTTTTCCTGTGCGTTTGATTATGCATGGGCGACTACACAGAAGCTACAACGATCTATCACGCCACATTAAAGAGTGCCAAAACAGTATTATTGCTTGAATTTCCTAATGAAATCGAGTTTTTGTTTGCACGCAAAAAAAGCACGAAAATAAATTATTTATTTACAATAAAATATTACCCAAAGCTTGTTCAAGCTAAAATGTCAGCTCTTGCGTGAACACATGCGTCCCGGTTCTCTTGTGAGTGTGTGTTGCAGATCAATATTTTTGGAAATAAATTGGTAAAGTATGTTTTTTGCTCAAACAAAACAATTAGGTTGCTTCACAAACTAAGGTTAAACCACTGGAGTCACATAGATTACTTTTAATGGTGTTTTTCCTACTATTCTGGACCTTGAACATGGTTGCTCGGATTTTATATATATATATATATATATATATATATATATAAAAATAATAATTTTTGTTCTGAGGATCAACAAAGGGCTTACAGGTGTGGAACGACATGAGAGTAATTAATGACAGAATTTTTCATTTTTGGGTGAACTATTTCTTTATTAGGCCAAACCAAACTAATCTGCAGCTCCAATCGCGGAGACAAATTCTTCCTTGTTTCCTCGCTTCTACATCTTCCAGCCCATGACCCGGGATCCAATCGAACTCAGCCATCTAATGATAGAAATATAAGGAAAAAAACTTTAATGTCATTCAAATGTTGGCTCATCTTAATAAGATTAAGTTTATACACATTTTTTAGTACAGAAATGCAAAACTTACCCTTCATCAGACTCTAGGGCTGCAACTAACGACTATTTTAATAGTCGACTAGTCACCGACTATTGAAACGATTAGTCGACTAATCGGATAATTATTCAATTTTTCTCAAATTTAGCATGAGATTGCTTTAATTATGTGGAAAATTATAGTAAACACAAGAAAGAAGGGGGTACTTCAATAAAAGATGCATATTTTGCTGCTGATAGGCCAATTCATACTAAAAGTAAATAAAAATGCCCTGTCTAAAACCAATTAGGCACAGTGCTCGGTCAGTACAGACATAAATGCATAAATTAAGAAACTCTATAATTTTTTTAATGGACAGGCACATTTGTTTTATAAGAAAAAATAAATTAAAATCAAGTAAACATTTTCTTCCTGTAAACCATCAGCAGCAATAAAACAGTAAACAAAAATGTATATCCAAAACAAAATGTATTGGCTTCCATGTTATTTAAATCTTACCGAGGCCAGCCAAACTCCGTTTCATTCAACTGTCCGACGTGCTTTCTCTTTAAATGTTCGTGCATCACAGAGGTGCTGCCGTGATGCGCAAGGACTGCTTTACAAACCATGCAGGTAATATTTTAATTCGCCGTAGCAGGCTAAAATGCTCCCAAACTTTACTCCTGTTTCATACATACTCAGTCTGCAGTGCGTCTACAGTCCGTGTGCGTTACGTATGCGGTGCAGAAGAAGCACAGACTCGTTTTGCTTTCACACAGAACGCGTTTGCAGTCCGTACATTGTGAACGTTCTAATCCATTAACATGGGTGTGGAAAAAAAAAACGCACTGCAGACGGAGTATGTGTGAAACGGGCGTGTTTTGGTACGCCGCCATTTCTGTATGTTATCGCTCAGCATAGAAGCTGCGTATGTGCGACTCTCGGCAGAAAGATGCCTCACTCGGTTGTCTGGCGACAACATCGACAATGAAATTCATTGTCGACTATTTCTATTATCGATTTTTGTCGACAACGTCGACGAATCGTTGCAGCCCTATCAGACTCACAGTCAAACAATGTGTGCCTGTAAAAAAGAGAAAAACAATTATGTAGGGGGAAAAAACCTTTAAAGTGGTTAAAATGTTGACTTATCTTAAAATATAGTTTATCCTCTTTATTTGGTAAAGAAATGCAAACTTACCCTTCATTAAGTCTCAGACTCACAGACAAATGTGTGCCTGTAAAAAGAGAGAAACAGTTATGTAACTTAAATGTATTTGTAAACAACACACACAAGCAACAATATTTCCTATACAACAGCTTCATAACCCATTAATAATCTGAGCTGCCTAAAAAATATGGCCATCTGTTAACTTACTGACAAAACTGGTGACGTTTACGTCATGCATTGTAGAAAACTGCTATACAGGTGCTGGTCATAAAATTTGAATATCTTCAAAAAGTTGATTTATTTCACTAATTCCATTTAAGAAGTGAAACTTGTATAATGTATACAATTATTCCACACAGACGGATATATTTCAAGTGTTTATTTCTTTTAATTTTGATGATTATAACTGACAACTAATGAAAACCCCAATTCAGTATCTCAGAAAATTTTAATATTGTGAAAAGGTTCAGTATTGAAGACACCTGGTGCCACACTCTAATCAGCTAATTAACTCAAAACACCTGCAAAGGCCTTTAAATTGTCTCTGTCTAGTTCAGTAGGCTACACAATCATGGGGACTGCTGATTTGACAGTTGTCCAAAAGACGACCATTGACACCTAGCACACCTGACACAAAAGGTCATTGCAAAAGAGGCTGGCTGTTCACAGAGCTCTGTGTCCAAGCACATTAATAGAGAGGCGAAGGGAAGGAAAAGATGTGGTAAAAAAAGTGTACAAGCAATAGGGATAACCGTACCCTGGAGAGAATTGTGAAACAAAACACATTCAAAAATGTGGGGGAGATTAACAAAGAGTGGACTGCAGCTGGAGTCAGTGCTTCAAGAACCACTACGCACAGACGTATGCAAGACATGGGTTTCAGCTGTCGCATTCCTTATGTCAAGCCACTCTTGAACAACAGACAGCGTCAGAAGCGTCTCGCCTGGGCTAAAGACAAAAAAGGACTGGACTGCTGCTGAGTGGTCCAAAGTTATGTTCTCTGATGAAAGTAAATTTTGCATTTCCTTTGGAAATCAGGGTCCCAGAGTCTGGAGGAAGAGAAGAGAGGCACAGAATCCACGTTGCTTGAGGTCCAGTGTAAAGTTTCCACAGTCAGTGATGGTTTGGGGTGCCATGTCATCTGTTGGTGTTGGTCCACTGTGTTTTCTGAGGTCCAAGGTCAACGCAGCTGTATACTAGGACGTTTTAGAGCACTTCATGCTTCCTGCTGCTGACCAACTTTATGGAGATGCAGATTTCATTTTCCAACAGGACTTGGCACCTGCACACAGTGCCAAACCTGGTTTAAGGACCATAGTATCCCTGTTCTTAATTGGCCAGCAAACTCGCCTGACCTTAACCCCATAGAAAATCTATGGGGTATTGTGAAGAGGAAGCTACGATATGCCAGTGCAGTTCGTCAATGAACCTCTGCAATTCGACTGGGCATGCTCTCAATCAACTTCTGGGCCAAATCCTGACTGATAGCAACCCATTCTTTCATAATCACTTCTTGGAGTTTGTCAGAATTAGTGGGTTTTTGTTTGTCCACCAGCCTCTTAAAGATTGATCACAAGTTTTAAGATCTGGGGAGTTTCCAGTCCATGGACCCAAAATGTCAACGTTTTGGTCCCCGAGCCACTTAGTTATCACTTTTGCCTTATGGCACGGTGCTCCATCGTGCTGGAAATGCATTGTTCTTCACCAAACTGTTGTTGGATTGTTGGAAGAAGTTGCTGTTGGAGGGTGTTTTGGTACCATTCTTTATTCATGGCTGTGTTTTTGGGTGAGCCCACTCCCTTGGATGAGAAGCAACCCCACACATGAATTGTCTCAGGATGCTTTACTGTTGGCATGACACAGGACTGATGGTAGCACTCACCTTTTCTTCTCCGGACAAGCCTTTTTCCAGATGCCCCAAACAATCGGAAAGAGGCTTCATCAGAGAATATGACTTTGCCCCAGTCCTCAGCAGTCCATTCGCCATACTTTTTTCAAGATCAATCTGTCCCTGATTTTTTTTTTGGAGAGAAGTGGCTTCTTTGCTGCCCTTCTTGACACCAGGCCATCTTCCAAAAGTCTTGGACTCACTGTGCATGCAGATGCGCTCACACCTGCCTGCTGCCATTCCTGAGCAAGCTCTGCACTGGTGGCACTCCGATCCCGCAGCTGAATCCTCTTTAGGAGACGATCCTGGCGCTTGCTGGACTTTCTTGGACGCCCCCGAAGCCTTCTTAACAATGCAGTGGAAAGTTTTTTTGGGGATTAAGTTAATTTTCATGGCAAAGAAGGACTATGCAATTCATCTGATCACTCTTCATAACATTCTGGAGTATATGCAAATTGCTATTATAAAACCTTAAACAGCAACTTTTCCAATTTCCAATATTTATGTAATTTTCAAAACTTTTTGCCACGACTGTACATCACATGGCCGGTCGGTTGCGTCGACTGGTGGCGAGAGTTGGCTAGGCGATAAATCTTAGTCGAAGTGCTTCGCCCTGGCAATGGCCACCGCCCGCTTCGCTGCCGACTTCAGCATCTTGTAATGATGTAGGTCTGTGTCCAGGCGCGTCTTGAACCAAGTCTTGTAGGCCATCTTCTTGGCCTTGATCGCCACTTTGACTTCTTCCTTCCACCATCAGACCTTCCAAATCTCCTTTTTCAGTGGCAGCTTCGCAGACTTGGGCACTAATCTTGCTCCAGAGGACCTCCGCCGGTTGGTTGGAGTCGACGTTGATGGTGCCAAGGACCTCTGTCAGCTGGTTCTTGTGCTCTGTCCACTTCCACCATTTGACTCGCTCAGAGTCCGTCTGCCGTCTGTAATGCCGCTGCAGGTGGATCCGAATGTCAAGAATAAGTGGCAGGTGTTGGGGTCCAATATTGTTGGACGGGATCACCTTGACGTCCAGTGCGAGTTTCAGATCTTGACGTCGCAGCATCCAATAATCGATCTGGGTCGACCATCCACCGCTGATGTAGGTAGCGAGTTGTGTGGGCCTCTTTTTAAAGAAGGTGTTGGCGATGGTT